>NC_061508.1:6286453-6331301 GCF_022539505.1 Lolium rigidum | reverse complement strand
AAAAAACTCCGAAATCCCAAGTGAACCCACTACAGACACCAACTAGCTAGCCGCAACACAACATGACATTGACGCTGAAAGTGATGGAGCATGGCTCAATTCAACAAACCACTCGATCGATGCAGCAAGACGACATACTTACCATGATTGTGCGTGATTTAATCAGGTCATCAATTATAGAGCCATATAGGCAGCGCACTTTAGTTACCCAAGGTAACCATCACGCCAGCTGACTGTCACTAGAGTAGCATAATTGACACCGGCGACTTCTTCCCGCCACCACACGTACTTAACGAACTTGCACTAGCTTACACGCACGTTGATCGCTGACTGATTGATCTCTTTCCTCATCATGCATGATTTTCTTTTCCAAAATGAGAAACTTATCCCTAGCCTCTGCATCAACTAATGCACACAATCGTTTCATTGCAAAGTTTGTTATTCTTAACAAAATGAGGTAAAGATGTGACGCTTATGCATGTCAAATCTCCATAGAAAGCCAGAAACTACCTTGTTTGTAAGTAGCCCAGCAACCGTCTCCAGTCAACCGCATCTAGAATTTATATACATCCCTTACGTCTCTAGCGGAAGGTAGAACCACTGGTGAATCCAGTATGTAACCATAGTGATATTTGGAGAGAACTATTGCTTGTATTGATTATGTAGATATTGCAAAGTATATATAGGTCAAACCAATCTAGAGTTGGCTAATATAAACCGAATACATATCTGGATCGCTATATCAGTGAAAGATGATGAGCTTCAGGCGTGACGACCTTGAGACTGGATCGTATATCGGTGAAAGATGTTGTCGGAAGATCCATGGTGAAGATAACTTGAAATTGTGCACTGGTGGGAACATGCAAAACTCGAACCTCGCCAAGCGCCACCTTCTCTCGAACAAAGTGAATATCAATCTCGATATATATGCTTGGTGCGATGATGTTGAACTGGATTGCTTGCCATGTAGACAGCTGATATGTTGTCATAGTAGACAATAGTGGTGCTCTCAATAGGATGATGAAGCTCCACAAGAAGTTGACGTAGCCACACTGCTTCAGCAACGGAATGTGCAACCGGCCTGTACTCCGCTTTAAATGAAGATCTCGGGACTTTAACATGCCTTTTAGATGACCAAGAAACAAGATTATCTCCCAAATAAGTACAAAAGCCGGATGTAGATCGCCGAGTATCTAGACAACCTACCTAGTCTGCATTGCATCAAAATAAACTGTCAAGCTTGTCGGAGAGGAAGAATAAGTTGACAGAAAATTAAAATTTGAAGACATGTGCGAAGATGCACAAAAATCAGAAACCTAATCCGTACCTTCGGTGTTGTTGAGGGTGAAATTGTTCATGGTGGCGATGAAGGCGTCTTGATCCCAGTTTAGCGTGGAGGGTTGATGATGATGGCCCGAGTGCTGGTGGCGATGATGCGTACAGTAGTTCCGGAGGAGGGCCGTACATGTATGGTGATGCTGCGTAGCCTTGATGCGGAGCTTGGGCGTGGTACACCTGCATAGGAGGCTGAGAGCCGAGGAGACCTGGTGAGACGGTAGACGGATGGAGACCAGGGTTCCACGCCCAGTGTAAGCCGGTGGAGCACCGTAAGGTGAAGGAGCGGACCAGGGCATGGGTCAAGCCTGAGCAAGACCGGTCCAGGGATCATGCGGGGGACGCCAAGATGCTGGAGCAGGGGGCGCCATCGGCGCTGGTGCAGGGGGTGCCGCCGGAGCAGAACGTTGTTGTGGCAACCGATAGGTCATATTCCTCCCGCGGTAGTTCGTGCTAGGGCGCCCGCCGGCAGGAGAAGGCGTGGTAGGAAATTGAGCCGTTTGGCCTGCCGCGGTAGGTGCCGACAAAGAAGTCTGTGCCGCGGCAGGGTTAGGCTGCGACGGTCGTGGAGCGGCGACGAAAACTTGGGGACGAGACTCCTTGTTCATGTAACCAAGATTGGCCCAGTGCAGCATGGAGCGAACCTCGATGAAGGTGGGTTTTGGCCGCATCATATGGATGCAGGCGGCCTGCTTGTCGAAGTCCTCGCTAAGCCCGACGAGAAGGATGTTGATGAGCTGGCGATCGTCGACGGGGTCACCAAGCCCACGGAGTTCATCGGCGATGGATTTGAGCCGCTGGCAGTAGACCCCGACCGGAGAAGCACGTTGCACGGTGTTGCTAAGCTCTGTGTGGAGACTGTTTACGCGGGCGTCGACATTATCTTGGAAGAGCTCGCGGAGAGCTGTCCATAGCGCGGCGGTGGAGGAGGCATCGCGGAAGACAATGTTGAAGGTTTCGGTGGAGACATGCGTGTAGATCCATTGGATGATGGAGAGACCGTCCTTTGCACATCACGGATCGGCAGGGCGGGGACCGCTCTTGATGGTGACATGGTCGAGAAGATTGTGGCGCCCAAGATGAACCTCAAATAGGTGGCGCCAATGGTAGTAGTTGTGAGAGGGGGGGCGGGGGGTCTAGGGTAATAGGGATGAAGGGAGAAACATTAGATATGGTGTCGGCGAACGACATGGTGGCTAGCTGTGGGGAGAGGTGGGAGGTAGAGGCGCCGGTGAATGGGTTGGAGCTGAGGGTGGATGAGGAGAAAGAGGGTGCACCGGTGGCGCAGGCCTCGGCCTTGGAGAAGAGGGGGCTAGGCGGCAGCGGTGGAGGATTCGACGGTGAAGCCATGCCAGGGTGCGGAAAATCTAGGTGTTTGATACCATGATATTTGGAGAGAACTATTGCATGTATTGATTGTGCACATATTACAGAGTATATATAGGTCAAACTAATCTAGGGTTTAGAGCTAACCGAATATAAACGGAATACATATCTAATACATAGTGACAAATATAAAAAAATAAGCATTTGTCCTTTTGTTATACAAAATTCGAAAATGATCAATGACCTCTCCGCATGTTAGCAGGGTAGAGAGCAGAGGAGAGCACTTTGAATGAATGGATTGAAGGGGTGGCGAGGGGCTGCGCTTCTTATAGGCCCCGCGAGGCTCCGACTCGTCAATGCCTTTTCCAGCTCGACGATCCGGCTGGGACCTGACGCACATACAGGGCTAGATTTTTAGATATAGATAGGCTAGCATGGAGTTTGCGCTTGTACAGATATGCAATTAAATTATAGCATCACTAATAATACATGAAAGTAGTAAAACAGGAAGTTCCCTAAGCAAGTTATAACATTACAAATTAACTAGTATGGTCAATGTTTCCATCTTTGGTTTCATAAGAGTGGCATTTAGTTTTTTGTCGACACTTGAACAAGAAACTTTGTTTTGAATTTCACAAAAAAGATGTGCCATTGATATATATACAAATATAGCATATCATATACAAATATTTTAGGTACGCAAGTACGTCATACATTTATTCACAAAAAATAAATATGGAATTTATTTGATTTAATATACTAGTATAGTAGTATTAAATACTTACGGAATTCAGCCAATTTAATGTTAACCATTTTTCAACACATAGATATATGGAATATGTGCAAATAATGCATATGCGGATTTTATTTCTACATGAAGTTTTGGAATTGTTGACCAACATTTTACACAATTTTATAAACCAATTAGAAAATGGTTGCGGTGATGTTTTATATGTGGGAAAGAAAGTTTGTGTGAAATTGTACGGTAGTGGAGGCGACCGAGATCGTGTGAGAAAAGTCATCCGACGAGTGCCCAATGTGCCCCCATTACTCAACACAACCCCCGACTGCAAATGATATATGAACATGATTGGAAATGCCGCCCAAGGGCTAGCAGAGGCCTATATTTTTTCAAAAGAAAAAATAAGAAAAAATGAAAAGAAAAGAAAAGAAAAGAAAAGAAAGGGAGAGTAGAGTAGAGGGCTTTAACTGAGTCGTGATGAGTCATGAGCTGCGTACGATCCTTTTCACCTCTGCTTTGCGCTCGCCCTGGCGACGTAGCCAAAGCTAGCCGAGGCTTTCCGGCGATCTCCATGTGATTTGCTTTCCGGCGGGCAAGAAGCTACTACCATGCTAAATTGCTAATTGACATTTGTATGTGGCTGCGACGAGTCCCGTTCCTGGACGGAAGGATTGTTGTCCCTCCTTTTTGAAATTCGGTCACCTTTTTTTTTTTTTTTTTTTGCTTTGCCTTTGATCGTTGTTTGTCATGCATGGGCGTGGTAGTAGGTTGGTTGCGAGGCTCGAGGTAGCAACAACACGTAAGAGGACCGGCACTCATGGACAATGTGTTTATTTGTGTGTTGCGTGTGCCCTGCTGCTAAGCTTTCTCTTTGTGGATATTTGCAGGCTTAATTAATTTGACCGGCGTCGTCCTCAGCTCACCTTTCTTCAGCTCCACGAATAAATGGCTCATGCATGATTATCCTTTTGTTTTGTCTATCCATGCTGAAACGGAATGGAATGTGTCCACTTTGCGTGTGGAGACTGAGGTCCATCGTTGGCGATTCACTGGTGGTAGACACAAGAGCAGAACCTTGGTGGTGGAATACAATTTTGTTTGTTTTTCATGCATGTATCGTTGTCGAAACAAGTGGATGTCATTTCGCACTGCTAATCGCCACGGTACAAGTGGGTGATGAAGTGGATATATCGTCGATCGATCGTCGTCCCGACCGAACCCATCCTAACGGAAAACCATGATCGATACCACTACCATTGTAATTAAAAACTCCGAAATCCCAAGTGATTCTAGAACAGACACCAATTGCATGATCCAGAGGCCATGTGCATTTATTGATGCAGAGACTGGAACGTTGCTTCCATTTCAAAAAAAAAAAAACAAAGCCCGATCTAGCTAGCTAGCCGCAGCACAAGATGGACGTTGACGCTGAAAGTGATGGAGCAAAGCTCAACTATAAGAACCACTCGATGCATGCAACAACACGACGTACTTACCATGATTGTGGGTGATTTAATCAGGTCTTATATTATAGAGCCATATAGGCAGCGCACTTTAGTTATCCAAGGTAGCCATCACGCGACCTGACTGTCACTAGAGTAGCATAATTGCCACCGGTGACTTCTCGCCACCACCACACGTACTTAACGAACTTACACGCACACCAATCACTGATTGATTGCCCTGTTGATCTTAAGGCAATCAACTTCATGGTAACATTTTTTTATCTAAGCTGTGTTCGATCAAAAGAATAGTACCATTCGCATATTGTAGAATGGATGACCCCCTCAACTAGATGCGGGACGAGACCACCCACCCGGCCATCATCTTTTGCCCTAGAAATTAAGATTGCCAACATATCGGTCACAATATTGAACGGATAGAGGATCACCTTGTCCATGCCCCTTCCTAGTTTGGAAATAATGGACAATATCATCATTTACCTTTACTCCAAGTAACCCTCTTTGAACTAAACTAGCAACTAACTCACACCATCTAGGTGAAAATCCTTTCATGTGCATAGTTTGTTGAAGAAAAAGCCATTTGACCTTTATCATATGCCTTCTCAGAGTATATTTTAAACAGAACCCCATCCATTTTCTTGCTATGAAATTTATGAATGGTCTCATAAAAAAAGACTAATCCTTCAAGTATATGTCACCCTAGCATAAAGGAATATTATGTAGGCTTAATAACTATGTCGGCGATCCGAGTTATTCTATTAGTATCTATTTTAGTGGATACTTTAAAAATCAGATTAAGTAGACATGTAGTCATATATTGATGAATTTTCACAACATCTTTATTCTTAGGAAGCAAAATTACCATCCCAAAGTTGCGCTTAAACAAGTGGAGATCACCCAGCTGAAGTTGCAAAAATAAATTCATAAGATCTTGTTTAATAACCTCCCAAAACAGCATATAGAACTCCACTAGAAACAACTCTAGCCCTGGAGCTTTATTAAGTTAAATTTGGGAAATAGCATCGAATACTTCTTCCTCAGTGAAATCAGCTGCGATGATATTAATTTCCTTGGGGGATAGGTGAGGTATATATGCAGCCAAATCTCTCATAGTAAATTTATTTTCTGTTGGTGCCTCGGAAAGTTTCTTGTAGTATTCGGTAATATAAACTTTCAGATTTTCCTCGCCTACAATTATCCCTTCCCCTTTTCAAGTTGAAAGATTTTATTTTTTCCATGCTTGCCATTTGCAGTAAGATGAAAATATTGCGTATTATTTCCTCCTTGGGTATGTTTAAATTTTGATCTCTATGCCCATTTAGCTTCCTCACCTCGTCTGGGTTTATCTAAATGATCGTTCACATGCCGCAAAATGTCTCTTTCAAGTGTAACTAGGGGGATGGTTTCCACTTTTATGTACATGTCATGTATTATGGAATTAATTTCACTTTTTTTTATAAACCCCATTGCTATCTTGTGTTTATCTCTGAAGGACTCTTAGGCCTTTCATAGCGGGGAGCTTCTTGGCATGTTTTTATATGAGCTATTAGAATTTAAGAGACAACTACTCTAATGCATTGTCTAATAATTTTAGACTTATGTATATGTGTGATTGGACCAGCAAGTTTTATGTTGGTTTTTTGCCTATGATCCAGTTAAAAGATTTGTATCATTGCTAATATACCACGACCATCTCACTTTCTTAAATGACATGCCATATTACTGAAGTATCTTTTTTTTTTGCGAAACGCAGTATAATCAAAGACGCTCACACACTCACCTCTATGAACACACACACATCATACCCCTATGAGCACCTCCAAGAGACCGCGACGCCTCGCTGTCGACGGGAACGTCGCCTCCCACTGAAGAATATTATATCTTTATGAGACACCTAAGTGTCAAATCTGGACTTTGAACTCTGATGTGCTGGAGGTGCCACTGCCCTCCTAACCATCTAAACACAAGTTAATTCTCATCAAACTATCTAGATACTGCGTTTAAAAACCCTAGATGTGAAAGACCTGATACTGCATCGACGGGGCCGTTATTACCAAAACACTTGCATGCCATGGCAAAACACGTACTGCGACCCGCATTTAGCAACAATTCCCGCCGACTGTAACAGTGTCAGTCATTTGGTGGACTCTAATATACCAGTCGGCAGGCTAAACGACGGAGAAAATTGATGAGCTAGTTTCCGACGATCGATCCAGACGGCGACAGAGGAAGGTCACGGATGATGAGCCGGGACGACGACGGCGAGCGCAGGCACAAGTTAGAGGTCAGAACGATGTTAGCTGTCCGATCGCGATGGCCGCGTCCGTGTATGCCAAAGGCTGGCATTGCGGCTAGGAGCTAGGGGCGCCTCACGTTCTGCTCGTCACACGAACACACGGACACCTCCAAGGCTCTGCGCAGCCGCCAGCCTCCATCTCGTTCGGCTGGCAGCGTCATCTCTCGCGTTTACACAGCTACCCACCCGCGCGTTGGAAAATGTACTCTAGGTTGGAACATGCGGACACGATGGGTACGCACATGCGGACCGTCTGTCGTCTCTTGTTAATGGAGTAGGAGTGTTGCACGGAAATGGGGGCAGAAATACATGCCGCTGCTCTTCCATCTTCTTTTCCACCAAAAAAAGAAAACAACATACGAAATTACAGATACCTGCTCCCACCTCTGTGCATGGATTTCCTGTTTTCGCGGCCCCTTGACATACTAAGTTGACTAGTGCTACATTACTAGACGGGTGGGTGTCCGTGTTTCTGTACTATTATTTAGAGGTGTAGATGGATAGGATTATTTCCACGCCGCGTATAGGTTTGAAGAAATTCAATGGATACAAATATCTGATTCCTATATTGACACCACATACGGACTGTATTGTTTTCTAGGCATCGAAGTTTACAACTAGACTCCGGGTTGTCTCCTTCTTCGATAGCGTAAGTATTCTCTTGAGTTGCTTGCTCGTCCTGGCATACTCATGTGCAGCGCTGCTCATACTCCCATGGTTGCCTCCGAGCGTCGGTGTAGTTACTTTCTGTTGATGAGGCTTCACCATACCGTAGTACAGTTGAGGCTTTTCAATACCTCACTATTGCACGACCTGCTTTGTACTTTGTTATCAATAAGATCTGTCCATACCTTTACGATCCTCGATGTTCTCATTGTTTCGATGTTAAATGGATCCTTCGCTATGTGCGCCGCACTATTGATGGAGGTATTTGGTTTCGGTCCTCTCCTTCTATCTTGCGTTCTTCCTCTTTTGATGCTGACTTGGCTAGCGGTGTGGAAGACTGTCGATCAACTAGGGGATATGCTATATTCTATGGTGGTAGTCTGAATACTTGGAGTGCTCGTAAGCAAGTCACAATCTCACGATCGAGTATGAAGTCTGAGTATAGAGCCATTGTCAATGCTACTGTGGAGCTCATTTGGATTCAGAGTCACTCTTACAGTAACTCTAGTTGAACAGGTTTTCCTGGGAGAGACGCGCCCATGGGTGTGGCGTTCCCTGGGAGAATTTGTTTGTTGTGCCTCGAGTTCTTCGATGTCCTCCACGAAGCTTCATGGATGATCTTGGTCTTTGACGATATTATTGTTGCCCTACCTTCACTTGAGGCAGCTAGTTGGCCACTACAGGAATGGACGCATATGCCGACGGCCAGCTGCCCTCGGCGTAGCCACGTCTGGCCCTCGGCGTAGGCTACGCCGACGGCAGCCCTCGGCGTATAGCGTCGGCGTATAGGTCCCTCGGCATAGACAATATTGCCGTCGGCGTAGCCCGGCCCTCGGCGTAGCACGCTACGCCGACGGCAAAACCGTCGGCATACAAATTTGAAAAATTTAAATTTTCTTTTTCAAAAAAAATTCAAAAAAAAAAATTCGAAAAAAAATAATTTTTTCTATATGCCGAGGGCTTTGCCGTAGGCATAGAGTTTTAAAAATTTTCAAATTTTAATTCTTTTTTACCATTTTTTTTCTTATTTACCTTTCACCCATACACTTTTAACTCTAAGTACACTTAATCCTAGGTCAAATTACAATCATGATTAAACTTCCCGGCCGGTCACCCATCCTCACACTACTCCAACCTCAGCACGCTTAACTTCTTGGTTCCATTCGGATGAGCTTCCCTTAAAGAATTGACACCTTACTGATAATAATAGCCTATCAACCCTATTAACCCTTGTACCAGTGATGTCACAACTCTTTATTTTGAATTCCAAACAATTACTTAAGTAAACAACAATGAATATATAAGTAACAATGAATAATAATATTGAATTCAAATAACAATAAAATGATTTTATTTTTTGGTTTTTTCTATTTAATATTGAATAATTAATATCTTTAAATCGAAAAATCGAAATTCCACAAATAATATGTCTAAATCGATCAGAAAAATGAGAGGAATCTAAATATAACATCCATATCATCATTTGAACCTAAAAATTAGAGTAATCCAAATATGACGTCCAGCTTGCCATCTGGCCAAAACGGCCCCCTCGGGAGATGCGAAATGGCCGTACCGGACGCGCTGGTGCACCGTTCGCCAACATGCTAAACGGAAAAAAATTAGCACATAAAGTGATGTGTTATAGACCTAAAAACATTTTTCTCGAAATTTATTGAGCGACGGAAAGTGTACCCCTAGTTCAAATCCGGTCGGTTCCAGCGGATTCGGCGGGACACCGCGGGAAGCCGCAGATGATTTCCAGATAGCTAGCACGCACATATGGCATGTGATATGTGGTGCGGAGGCGGTGTCCTACTACTATGCGGAGGTCTCGCGCAATACAAAAATACGCCCCATGTAGCTGCTTCACAAAAAAAACTCGTTTTGGCACCCCGAAAATGAAAAAACCATCGCCCATGGGTCAGATTGGAAATCCGCTCCCGGGGCCATGCCTTCCTTCCTAGGGACCACACACGTGCCAAATATGGCCTCGTTCCGACAAACTATGCGGTGTCACAAGCCGTTTCCTACTCATTTGCCAAAAAAGCCATAGAACTCCGGACGTGATAGCTCTGTTTGTGAAGGGTTTTCCAAAATAATAGTCGTATTCTAATTCTAATTTTTTGAGTGGTTACTAGGACACATAAAATGACGCCATGTGGCTCCAAGAGATTTTCTAACTTAGTTTAAATTGCCATCCGGCCAAAACGGGCCCCCACGGAGATGTGGTATGGCCGTACCGGGCGCGCTCGGTGCACCCGTTCACCATCGCGCTAAACGGAAAAAATTTAGCACATAAAGTAATGTGTTGTAGACCTAAAAACATTTTTCCCGGAATTTATTGAGCGACGGAAAGTGTACCCCTAGTTCAAATCCGGTCACTTTCCTCGGATTCGGCGGGACACGGCAGAAGCCGCGAGGATTCCCGGATAGCTAGCACGCATATATGGCATGTGATATATGGTGCGGAGGCAGTGTCCTACTACTACGCGGAGGTCTCGCGCAATACAAAAATACGCCCCATGTAGGCGCTTCACAAAAAAAACCCGTTTTGGCACCCTGAAAATGAAAAAACCATCGCCCATGGGTCGGATTGGAAATCCGCTCCCGGAGCCTTGCTACCCATCCCAGGTACCACACATGTGCCAAATATGGCCTCGGTCCGACAAACTATGCGGTGTCACATGCCGTTTCCTACTCATTTGCCCTAAAAGCCATAGAACTCCGGACGTGACAGCTCTCGTTTGTGAAGGGTTTTCCAAAATAATTGTTGTATCCTAATTCCAATTTTTGGAGTGGTTACTAGGACACATAAATGACTCCATGCGGCTCCAAGGGATTTTCTAACTTAGTTTAAATTGCCATCCGGCCAAAACGAGCGCCACGGAGATGCGGTATGGTCATGCACGGCGCGCTGGTGCACCCGTTCACCATCGCGCTAAACGGAAAAATTTAGCACATAAAGTGATGTGTTGTAGATCTAAAAACATTTTTCCCGGAATTTATTGAGTGACGGAAAGTGTACCCCTAGTTCAAATCCGGTCACTTTCCAGCGGATTCGGCGGGACACGAGCAGAAGCCGCAGGGATTCCCGGATAGCTAGCACGCACATATGGCATATGATATATGGTGCGGAGGTGGTGTCCTACTACTACGCGGAGGTCTCGCGCAATACAAAAATACGCCTCATGTAGTCGCTTCACAAAAAAACCCGTTTTGGCACCCCTAAAATGAAAAAACCATCGCCCATGGGTCGGATTGGAAATCTGCTTCCGGGGCCTTGCTTCCCATCTCGGGGACCACGCACGTGCCAAATATGGTCTCGTTCCGACAAACTATGCGGTGTCACGGGCTGTTTCCTACTCATTTTTCCTAAAAGCCATAGAACTCCGGACTTGATAGCCCTGTTCGTGAAGGGTATTCCAAAATAACTGCCGTATCCCAATTCCGTCTTTTGGAGTGGTTACTAGGACACATAAAATGATGCCATGCGGCTCCGCGGGATTTTCTGACTTCGTTTAAATTGCCATCAGCCCAAAACGGGAACCCGAGGACATATAAGAAAGTGTTTGAATTGTTACTATGTTAACATGGTACTGTACATGATTCAAATATGTATGATTTTTAACATAAACGGATAGAGAATGTTTTTCTGAACATTTTGATACCTCATACGCATTTTTCTGACATTGTATGAATTAGTTATGATTTTTACAAAATTAGACAAATTTTAAAAATGTCTATGCCGAGGGTGGCCGTCGGCGTAGCCCTGTCTACGCCTAGGGCCAAATATATGCCGCGGGCTGCCCTCGGCGTAGACTTCGCTACGCCGACGGCAACAATACGCCGAGGGTCTGGCGGGCTGGCTGGCCGTGCCGGGTCATACGCCGACGGCCCCGATAAAAAGCCCTCGGCGTATGTGGTGGCCGTCGGCATAGCCGGCCATTCCTGTAGTGGGCGGGGCGTCCCGCGCTTCCTAATCTTGTCGGTACCCATAGCACCGACAGAGGAGCCCGCATAAATTCTACGTAGTTATTCCTAAATGTCAACCTGGTGTAATTTTCATTTAAAAGTAATACGTGCCTAACTTTTGATATAGCTATATGCTGGTTTGCGCGCGGGATGATGTTCGCTTTGCAACCCTACTACTCATCACGATATTCAGGCAAGTGCAGATTCCCTAGATTGTTTCCACAAGAAAAGAAAAGGAGCAGGCTTTGGCGGAGCCGCCGCGAGTTGCTTTCTCACCTCTGCTTTGGGCGCGCTCTGGCCGGGAACATAGCTAAAAGCATCTCCAGTCGCGTCCCCCAAAAGGATTTGGGGCGCGCCGGACAAAAAAAGTGTTCCAGCCGCGTCCTCCAAAGCCTATTTTTGTCCGGCGCGGCCCGATACGGTGTCCGGCGTTCCGAGCCCGTCCCCGTCCCACAGGGGACGCTCCGGGGACGCCGGACACAACAAAAAGCGAGGTGGGCTCCCACATGTCGGCGACTATTTGCATAAACCGTTGGTTCGCGCCTCTTTTCTCGTCGCTCCTTTCTTCCCGCGCCTCCCACCCCACCGCCGCCGCTGGATTTCCCGGCCGTTTGGGCGTCTGATCTCTGCCGAGAGTCGGCACCGTTGTCATGGCCGGGGCTCCCGCCGGCCGTGCCGCCGCCGCCGCGTCGCCGGCGCGTCCCGAACGCGCCGTCAAATCCGCCCCACCTCCGCGCACGAAGGTGCTCGACGACTTGCCGGGTAGGCGCGATTGGCCGCTGTTTGTTGCGTCGTCCGCCTCGGCGCAATTTTAACCATTGATTTTGCTTTAGCCATGGACAGCGACGATGAGATGGTTGCCCTGCTGCTGGAGGACGAGCAAGCATTCGACGACGACCTGCGGGAGCATTTGCTGATCATCGCGTCCCTCCAGAACATGCTTGACGCTGAGGCGGAGAAGAGGAAGAGGCCGCGCCGCGGAGGATCAAGGCCGGGAAGAAGGAAGTCGAAGCCCCGGCAGAGGATGGAGGATGGAGGGGCATGCCATGCGGAGGATCACACAATGACATCAACGTGTTGCATCGGTCTCCGGTGTTCAGCAGACTAGTGGAAGGGCATGCTCCACCATGCAACTATGAGATCAATGGCCACCAATATACCAAAGGCTATTATCTAGCCGATGGTATATATCCAAAATGGGCCACTTTTGTCAAAACAATCTCGAATCCATCAAGTCCGAAGAATTCTCACTTTGCTACACGACAGGAGGCTTGCAGGAAGGATGTCGAGCGGGCATTTGGTGTGCTTCAAGCACACAATTTGCCATTGTCCGGTACTGCTGCTCTAAGCTGGTCTCACGACCAAATGTGGGAGGTGATGCAGGCTTGTGTGATCATGCACAACATGATCATCGAGGATGACCGCAAGAATCATGTTAGGTCACATGTTGGTCCCTATGAGTGTCAAGGCCCTCTCGCGGAGGTTGATCATGAGTTGCCTGCAGATTTTGCTGATTTTCTCGCCATGCACGCGGAGATCCGTGACAGCAATGTGCATGAGCAACTTCAAGCTGATCTCGTTGAGCATTTGTGGAGGATCAAAGGAAATACCGTGGCACCTTGATGTAGCATCTAGCCCTATTTATTATATTTGATTACTTGTTTTATTGTTTGTTGTAATTTAATTTGAAAAAAATCCTCGCAAACATTTTTATTCATATGCTACATTTGATATAAATGGTTTATGTGTTAAAAAAATTATTTTAAATGTTTGGGGGCGGCGTTTGGGGGACGCGGCTAGGGAGCGACGTCCCCCAAACGCGGCACGAACAAAACACGTCCCCCAAACGCTCAATCCGGTGCGGTTTAGAGGACGCTTTGGGGAACGCGGCTGAAGATGATCTAAGCTATGGCGATCTCGATGTGATTTTGTGTGGCGCTTTCCGGTGGGCATGATGAAGCTTGCATACTTCACCGGAATGATCGTCCCGTTCCCGGCCGGAAGCTAGGCTGATTGTCCCTCCTTTTGAAATTCGGTCACCCTTTTTCGCTTTGCTTTTGGTCGTACGTGGTAGGTTGGTTGCAAGGCTGGAGGTAGCAACTAGCAAGACGTAAGGGCATCTCCAACGGGGCGACCCATCCCGCGCTCGCGTGTCCGGATAGGTCCAGCCGGACAAAAACCCGGCCCAACGCGGGGACGCACCGCAAAAGCGGACGGCCGCGGCGTCCGGAACGATGCAAACGATGGCACGCGGCGTCCTCGCGTGTCCGCCCTGTCCGCGTGGCTGCCCACCTGTCGGTGCCCCAGTCCTATTAAATGTGGACTGGGGAAGGGGACTGTCCCTATCCAGTCCCCACTTTTCACTCCGGCCGCACGCGCGAGCTCGAAGCTTCCGCGCCGCCACGGCCCCGAAGCGCGAGTTCGAGCCGTCCGCCAACGACCACGAGGCCGGCAGCGCGCCGGCAAGTCGCGCCGCCGGCGTTCACAATGGGGCCGCCGGCGCCTCCCGGACGCGAGCGGATCTACGTCACCGTAGCGGTGGCGCGGATGTTCCGGGACGCCGGCGTCCCAATGCCGTGGGAGGACGTGCACCTCCCCACGGCCGGCACCTCGAGCCCGGATCGGGTTCCGGTGCCGCCTATCCCGAGCTTCGGCCGCGCCCGCTCGCCGAGATCCGGAGGCGCCGAGCTCAGCTGCCGGCGGACCTCCAGCAGGACCCCGCGTACGGCGACGCAAGTCCCAACTGGGACTTGTGGTTCGAGGTGGAGCACGACGCGCGCCGGCGCACGTGCTTCACATCCGCGACGGCGCGGCCTCGCACGCAGCCAGGCACACCGGCTAGGCGGGCTGGCCGCCGCCCCGGTGGCCTCTACATCAACGAGCCCGCGCCCCAGCCCCAGCCGCAGCCCCAGGAGGAGGAGAACGACCCGGAGCTGCAGGCGGCGCTCGCGGTGTCCCGCGAGCGACGAGGACCTCGACGAGCCGGCCAAATGGCCGCACCTCGCCGAGGCGCCGCGCGCCTCCGCGCCGGAGGAGGCGGCCGTGAAGGCCCGGGAGGACGCCCGGGCGGAGGCGTGGGCCTTCCCCAGCCGGCGCGCCGTCGGGGAGGAGGCTACGCGTCGGGCGGCGCTCCGGGAGGAGGAGAGCGCCGGGCCGCGCGGCCGGCGGAGGAGGAGCGCCGGCCACGCAGCCGCGGCGGAGAGCAGCTCCGGCTGGAGTCCGCACGGAGGCACGGCCGCTCGGGCCGGCGAGCCCGCCGAACCCGCACTCCCCCTGGGAAAGGGCGCAGTGGGAGCCCTGGCCGGAGTCGCCGGTGCCCTCCGGCGTGTCGAGCCGGAACAGCGCGTCGCCGCCGGGGGGCGTCGTCGTCATCGACGCCGACGATGACGAGTACTACTGGGAGTAGTACTGCCGGCGGCCACCGTGCTCGCAAACCCTGTCTAGGGTTTTTTTTTTAGGTTAAAGCTCATATAGGGCTTTCTTTTGTGTAAAAATTGCCCAAAATAGGGCTAAGTTTAATTAACCACTACTTTAATGTTCTTTTTGGCTGTTTTCCTTTTTTATTTTTATTTTTGTTATTTTAATTACATATGCGGTGCGTCCGCGCGTTGGACGCAGCGTGCGACCCAAACGGACACGCGGACGCGGGCCACTGTCCGGGTGTCCGTTCGGCCACCCAAACGGCCCAAAACGGACGGCCCAGCGCGTCCGTTTGGGTCGCGCCGTTGGAGATGCCCTAAGGGAACCGGCACTCCTCTGCTACCAAGTACGTGGCTCATGGACAATGTGTGTGTGTTGCGTTGCGTGTGCCTTGATAGCTCTTGGCATTTGACCGGCATCGTTGCTCTTCACCTCATCACCATTCTTCGGTTCGACGAATTAATGGCTCGAGCTTATCTGTTTGTTTATTTGTTTATTTGTTTGTTTGTTAGTTTGTTCCTTCCTGCAATGAAGTGGACTGGCGTGGAATGTGTCCACTTTGCGTGCGGAGACTGAGGTCCATTGTTGACGACCAACTCGTGGTAGAAATTAGACCGGAGCAGCACATTCCCGCTCCATCCATCCATCCATGTATCCATCGACCATCGGAGTGTTCACTATCAAAACAAGTGGAACTTCCATATGTCGTTTCGTGTCTCTAATTGCCACGGTACAAGTGGACAATGACATATGTATATCATCGTTGTCGTCTTGGCCGTACCCATCCTAACGGAAAACCATTGCTTTAGATGGATGCACCTTTAGAAACAAAACAAAAAAATATCAGTATTTGTCTTAGTTTTCTTAGACAGAAGGCTCAAGCATAACCTTGCTTTAACTTAATGAAGCAATAACGGTGTACTATATATGCTCCTTAATTCACCATGCATGATCGATACAACCGCCATCTTAATAAAAATAAAACTACGAAATCCAAATAAGTGATACAGAAACAGACAACAACTAAGCAAGTGTGATCTAGCTACTTGACGCTGACGTTGTCTGAAAGTGACGGAGCAAGGATCTACTCCACGACAAAGTGGATGCATGCATGACCAGCAATATGCCCATACTTACCATGATTGTGTGTGATCTAGCTAGGTATTATATATACTTACCTCCGTTTCAAAAAATAAGGTGTCATCGTTTTACGTTTTTTTTTGACTAACTATTACTTCAAATAGATAAATATTTTTTTGTATGAAATTAGTATCATTAAAAAGTGTTTTTTCAATACGAATCGAACAATACTACTTACATATATATATAATATAATCAAGATTTGTTGCACAATTTTTACGGTCAAAGTTCGTCTTAGAATATGTGTGCGCCTTATTCTTTAAATCGGGATATAGTATATGAGTATGTTTAGATTTTAGTCGACTTAGATTTAACTAGATCCGAGGCACTTATATATATGGGTATGTTTAGATCTTAGTCAGATTTAGATTTATTACTAAATCTGAGGCACGTGATGTCGTTTAAGTCTGCACGATTCTCAAAGAGAATTCAAGGGTTTATTTTTATCACAACTAGCAAGGTGGCCCTCTCAATGCGAGGGCACCAACTTTAGTTTTTGTAAATATATATGAGTACCCTCTTTAGTGTGTCAAAACGTATCTCTATTATTATATATAAGTCGGTTAAAAGTAAGAATTTTAATTCTACTTTTATCTGATATTTTTACCTCTCTGTTTGTAACAATATACGAAATTTCATGTTGCTGTAAATGAAGACACATGGACAATCTGCAATCTGCAACTTCGAAAATTATTTCAGTTATTGTGAAAGAAATAAGGATATACCTTTTATCTCAGATTTATCTATCTTACTTTTTATTTCATGTTTTAAAAATATATTTTACACATCAATAACAACATCATATATTTATTTCATGTTTTAGTAATATATTTTACACATCAATAACTCAAAGTACGTACCCTAGAAATTATGTTTTCATACTTCCTCTGTCCCAAATTTCATGGGGCAAAATTATCTAGATTTGGATTTATTTATACCCTGCAATACATTTAGATACATGTGTATATAGAAAAATATGTGACAATTAATTTGGGACGTATGGAGTATATCGTACTATAATCCCTTTGTCCAAAATAACTGATTTCACTTTGTCTAGATATGATTGTATCGAGTTGTATTTTAGTGTCTACATACATCCATATATGTATCTATAGAAAGTTGAGTCACTTATTTTTGGGCAGAGAAAGTATTATTAGTTGATATTGCTATATATGTATGTGAAAATCATTATAACCTTAGAGTCTCTCATATATATTCATTACAGCCAGGCTGTCACCATGGCGTACGTGCTACTCTTATTTCAGGACTCCCATGCATAAGAGAAAGTATCATTTGACGTATCGATCAGTTAATTCAGTTTGGTGTTTTTCTTTTACAAGACCGTATCGATCAACTTTAATTTTGAGTTAGCTTCTAGATTGTACCGGCATCGTTATGTAGCTCCTGATTTCTAGCTAAATTGAACCTGTAGATTTCAGAGCGTATGACTTGACATGGATGATCCAATCCAATTTCAGAGCGTATGACTTGACATGGATGATCCAATCAAAAAAATAAAAAATCGATCAGCTTCCAGCCGGGCAATTTGCTCTACACGCAGTATGCAATCAGAACTCTAGCTAGTTTTTTTAGAAAAAAATCTAGCTAGTTTTATAGAACACGGACTCCAATAGTTTGATTCCTAATAACCTGCTGAAATATTCAACGTGCAATATTTTTAATAGGACATAGAGTTTTAGAAATCTACGTGTGATTAAACAGTGGCATGATTAAATCTTTTTTTTTGCAAATCAAAACTGCTCAAATTTTATCTTATTTTCCTTCACAATCGACTCATACTATTTACAATATAGAATGTGTCAAACATACATAGAACATTGACTACACATAACAAATAGACTTTTATAAATTCTTGCCAATTTTTTTTAGATCTAACTATCAATATAACTTAGATGATGTGGATTAACCTTGTGCCTAAAAAAATCTCTTATATTACTGCATCACAACAGTCTTATTGTACGTCCGCTAGCACGTATTATGGGACTTGCTTGAGCTGACATGTGACCGTGAGTTTATTTATTTCTGCTTGTTGAGATATTTCTACGTCACCATGAACCTAAACCGTTTGGAAATCTGAAAAGCGGTTCAGGAAATCTTTTTTAGATATTTTGATTTCTACACAATCAAGCTTGCTTGTGTATTACATATGACTTTCCCAATAACGGCCAATCAAGTTTAATTATCCTACGTGCCTTAGGAGAGTCGTGTGTCCCTTAAAGAAACCTAACCGCACTCGGCATCTTTCTATGAATGATCCTACCTATATTATTCCTTTTTATCCCAAGTGAATAAGCCGATTGATCGTCACGTAACAACATTTTTTTGTTTCTTTTCATATTGCTTGCAAGCGTGTTGACACGTGACATGTTCTATCACTACTAAATCTCCACCTTTATACATGCTAGTTTTAGCGTGACAAATCTTTACCCTATTTTAATAATTGAATAATAGGTAGATATATATTTTTCTTTCCTACGGATGGTGTCCATGCGTGTCAAACATGACATGTCATGTATGTTTAATATGCGCTCGTACATGTTACGGAAAATCTTAAATGTTGACCATTAAATTACAGATCTAACAACTAAAATAATTCTAATGATGTGGATTAGCCTCGTGTCTCTATTTTAGCCCTCTGTATTTTGCTTGGACATGCCATGTATGTTTAATATGCGCTCGTACATGTTACGTAAAATCTTTAAATCTTGACTATTAAATTACAAATCTAGCAGCTAAAATAATTCTAATGATGTGGATTAACCTCGTGTCTCTATTTTAGTCCTTTATATTTTGTTTTTAGTATATAATAGATAGATATAGGTGCATCTAGAAAAATCTTTGTTTGCAGGTCACTTGATATTGACAACACGAATTGTGAGGCAAATTCACCGGCTCAGAAATCGACCTAGACATATCAGTATCTCATACGTCTGAGAATTAGCAATTCCATATATATATTGCCACATAGGCATACAGCGCACTTTGGTTAACAAAGGACTTTAGGTAACCATCACGCTAGCTGAGTGTCACTAGAGTGCTTATAATTGCCAGTGGCGACTTGTCGCTACCACTACACGTACGTACTTAACGAACTTGCACCAGCTTACACACATTTTGATTGATCACTGATTGATTGGTCTCTTACCTCATCATGCTCCTACCCTGTGATTTCTGTATCAAAAACGGAAAGGCAACCGGCCGCGTGGTTACCCAGAGTGCTTACTGGACAGAAACAAGTACCTGCAAATGCCAAAACACTGCCACTTATTTAGCAACAATTCCCGCTGATTGTAACCCCGAAAAGACGATTGATTTAGAGGTAATTGTACTAGACATACAAAAAGTTGTCATCCGGGTGCATATTCATACAAGTTCTTGTAACCTGTGATTTAGTGGTACAAATAGTTATCACTCGGGTGCAAAAACATACAACACCAATGATAACACGACATGTGTCCGCCACGCTGGCTCTGGCCCATCTCAAAATCTTTAGCAGAATGCCCCCTAACTTTCGACTCTTGACTCAATTCGTAGCAAAGTTTCTTGATTCAGTTAGAATGAAATCCCCAATTTCCTCTTCTAGCAGCGGAGGCAAACCCAAGCTGGGTGACGATTTGGGGGGTGAGCTGGGCGCCATGGGGATGCTGCTTCGTCAGCCTCTGCGCACGCCTCGGGGCCGTCGACGCCGCCGGCGCGCGCATGCAGTCCGCGCTCGCCGACCTGACGGACAAGGTCGCCGCCTTCCGTGCAATAGCGGCCGCCGCACTCGATGCCGTCCGCGCCGGGCTCGACCAGCGAGCTCCCGTGTCTGCTGCGCGCGAGCTCGTCCAGCTGCTGGTGGTCACGTCGCAATTTGTTCTCCAAGGTTTCCTGGACTGCTCATTCTATAACGCCGATGTGGCAGTTCGTCAGGTACAACAAACTCTGCATATTTATATACATGAACACAATGTCTAGGTTTCCAACTTGCAGCTGAATATTGGGTAAATTTATAAAAGTCGATCTTCAGTTTGTTGCTGTAGTGGTAAACTAAATTACTCATTTCTGAACTTCAAAGTGTGGTTCTACATCTGATGCAGGTATGGTGAGAATGTACTAGAAGCCAAGAGGAATCCTAATTGGACAAGTCTAGTTTGCCGTGGCATTTGAAATTGCAGTATTTGCAGAGCTAAGAGGGGATGGTTCTGTACAGGCATTGCATATAGGAAGTTGATTGTTTCTAGTGGTAGTGTAGTCTTATTGTTCATGTGTGAAAGATGTATGTGTGAAACTTGGAAAGGAATAAAAGATACCATGCTTCATTTGCTGGTGCGTATATATATATGTTTCATTTGCAGATACTACTAATTTTGAGTGCATTGTACAACACACCATCTATTAAACAGAGCAACAAAAAGATGGAAAGACCGTCAATATTATTTTGAGTGGACTTTGTGAAACATAGCAACAAAGCAAAGCAGGCACATCTTAATTGTTCTTCACAAATAAAAACTAGACAATATAGTGCATTGTAGAACACAACATATGTCAAACCAAAAGAAGTAAAGGCTAACAATATTATATGTTCATTACAAGACAAAGAGAAAATTAAGCGAAGACACTAGTACAAACAGCTCACTCAGGTGCATTTTGAGTGACTTGTATGACTTCCGCATCATCTCCAGCTACCATTTCATTAAGATCCGGCAACTCAGTTTGCCTCTGGTCAGCACCAAACAACATGTGATATGTTGATCCAGGTCCTGTGCGGTAAGTGTTTCTTCTGTTTCTTCCTCTTGGAGATGTTGTAGCTATGCTTCCTCCATCTTCTTGTGATTTTCTTTTAGCTCCTTTCCCTCTTCCTCTTGCAGGTTTTGATGCTGTTGGAGCAGTGCTTGGTCCAGCTTCATTTGACTTTTTTTTACTGCCATTTCTTCTTCCTACACCTCTGCCTGCTCCTACACTGGTATCTCTTCCCCTTCCTCTTCCACTTAATCCTCCTCTGGTTTGGGTAGTTGTCACTCTTGCAGATGAACTCATTAGGACTTGAGTGAAAAATCATTGCGATGAAAATCTTCTAAAGCAATAACCTATATGTCGTTGTTACAGTATGATGTCAGGTGGATTTTGCATGAAGTAAAAAACTCATCTAAGAAACGGTAGGGTTAACACTAATTTACACAAAGAAGATTCATAGATGGATCAATATAATGCGCACATGGGGACGGTCCCCAGATCAATGCATACTACAAAGAGGCCTCTACTAGAAAGCTAACAAAGGTACGATCACTTCTGCACTTTTCGCGTGAGACAACCATGCCTGTGTATACTAGAAAACAAGACACCATCTAAACCCAGATCAGTGCATAGATACTAGAAACCCAGATCAGTGCATCCTAGAAAACGGGACACCATCCAATCTGACGATTTCTGCAAGATTCATGCGGGAAACTATTCTAGATCATCTCGTTTCCTTACGGGGAAGGTTCACCCACAGCACCGATGAGATAAACCTGCATCGGCAACAGCATGAGGGACGAAGCTGCTCACCGTATTGCGGGGGATCTTCGCCCCATCCGCGGCGGCGTGGATGGTCGCCCATCGTCTGTTCGTCGATGTGTTCGTCTCCTCTGCCTCCTTCCCAGTGTGCGTCACCGGATCACGTTGTTCCTCTCTACAAGGAAAACGATCGTCAAAATAGGCAACTGCCAACTATCGCTACGACGCAAGGGAGAGCAGCAACAGTTGTTCAGCTAGGTACTGCGCCGAGAAATCGAAAGAGAATGAGGGGGCTTGTGCAAAAGATTTTGAGCTGGGCCAGATCCACCGTGGCGGACAAATGTCAGTTTCTCATTGGTGTTGTATGTTTGTGCACCCGAGTGACAACTATTTGTACCACTAAATCACAACCTGCAAGAACTTGTATGAATATGCACCCGGATGACAACTTTTTGTATACCTCATTGATTTACTTTGCCAGTGAGTGCTAGTCCCTTCATATTGGTTTATAGCTCTTACGCATGTACCTAGATGGCTAATTTAGCCTATACTACTAATCTAAACAATCATGAAAATTATACCATTAAAAATATAAGATTTAAGTTTCTAGTGATATAATTTTGTAATATATTTCTAATGTTAAGTTTGTCAAATCGACAACTTAGTGCTAAGTGTAAGACTAATAAACCGATATGAAAGGAGTATATATCATTCCGCAGACAAAAAAAAAGGGAGAAATTCATGAGCTAATTTCCGACTCGACAAAGAAAGATCAGGGCTAGCTGATGTTGTTAGCTTCCGACTGCGAGGGCCAGTGGCCACGTACAACCAGAGCCACAAATATAGGGATGACTGCAGATCATTCCTGGCCGGGCCAAAAAGGCCGTCTCCTAGACAGAAGGTGGACTGGTCGCGTGTCTGCTCCCGCCCTGTGTCGCAACGACCCACACCTACCGTCTCCTTGCCTCATGCATCGGTTTTAATGCCGGTCGCCTGACGGTCCTCTGTAACTGAAAACAAAGGAAGGGGGGGGGGGGGGGGATGAAAAAACGCATTTCAAATATCGCGGGAAAATCCACATCATATATGTAGATGAAATTTGATGCTCCGATTAAGCATCAAATATTACATAATCGTTACTGCAAACCTAAATTACATATTAGACCTAACTGGGTGGATAATTTGGAGCAAAAGATGGCCCGATTGGCCTAACTGCGCGGGGCGGTGCCAGTGGTGGCGGAGCATCAAGGCGGACGACGGCGTCGACGCGGGTGGAGAGCTTCACTCGTCGTCGTCAAGCTCGACTATCTCGAGCTTGACGCGGCGGACGCGCTCCTCCCGGCGCGCCGCCTCGTACTGATGGACTTGGCGGACGGCGTCCGCCTCCTCCCGGCGGAAGTGAGCGCGGGACTCCGCCTCGGAGATCGCCTTGACCTGTGCGACCATGGCGTCCTCCTCGTCGGAGCCGTGCACGTAATCTCCCGCGGAGAAGGTGGGCTCCCGCGTGGGGACAAGCTCCTCATCGTCGGGGCGGCTCGAACCGGCAGACGACGAGCCCTCGCCGCTGTTGCCGTACTTGGCGAGCTTCCTTGGGGGCGTGAGCCCCAAGTTCGTCCACCGGCGGGCGCTGCGCTTGCGCGCCCTCCTAGCGGTTGAACTTCCGGCGTTCCGCCTCCGTGCGGAACACGGGGGGACGTGGCGGCGAGTCCCCGCCGCCCAATCCAGCGCCGCACCCTGCAGAGCCACCTCGCGAGGCCATGCCATCATGGAGCTGGGGCGAAGGTGTGCTGCTGCGAGCTGGATTGCTCGACAGAGAGGAGGCTGGCAGCGGCGGAGCGACTGCGAGCGGGAGTAGGGTTTGGAAACCGAACTCCCCTCCGCGGCCCGTTTTAATACGGGACGGCCGCTGATTTTCTTGGGCCCCAAACTCGTTTTACGGGCCAGACCGCGAGTTCGGGTTCTGTTCTGGGCTGCTTTCAGCCTGAACCCGTATTATCGAAATTATTCGGTTTCGGCCCGTTTTTCGGTTAATGTTAGAGATGCTCTAATGCCAGCCGTACCCTCATCCCCATCATCATAGTCGCCAATCCCCACTTCCATCCACTTCCAGTCCGAGCTCAAACCCTAGCTGCTGCCCCACACTGCCGGCAACAAATGGTGAAGGAGGCGGGTGGCATTGGAAGAAGAGCTGCTAACACGACCACGAGGCTGGCTCAGCGATTTGCACAAAAATAACCCAAAAGTGAAAGAAAAGCATAGACTGACCCTCCGGCGAAACTATTTCACTCATCTAACCCTTTTGTGTGGCGTCCCTCTCATGGGCGCCACACGTGCCCATGTGGTGCCCGTGCTGCCGGCGCCACAAACCCATCCGACGTGACTCGTCGACGCTGAGCTGGTGAGCCGATCCGACGTGGCAGGTCGTGTGGCGCCGCTCTCGCCGACGCCACACTTTGAAAGTGTGGCGCTGATACGTCCATTTTGCATCACTATTTTATATCATAATTTACTGTTATTCATTGATATATTTCATATTTAGAGATGATACTTATGTTATTTCATCTATTTTGCATGTTTCATGATTATTGGAGAATCGCGCACCGGAGTCAGGATTCTGCTGGAAAAAGCACCGAAGTAGCCGAAAGGAGGAGCCGAGGAGGGCTGCCATGGGGCCCCCCTCATAGGCCGGCGTAGGCCCTGCCCTGGCCGCGCCGCCATGTGGGGAGGGGGCCCACAGCCCCCTCTGGCCTCCTCTCCTTCGCGTACTTCTTCGTCCCGAAAACCTAAGCTCCAGAGGATAGTCGCGAAGAGTAACAGCCGCCTCTGCGGGGCGGAAAACACCAGAGAGAAAAGAACTCTCCGGCAGGCTGAAATCCGCCGGGCAAATTCCCTCCCGGAGGGGGAAATCGACGCCATCGTCACCGTCATCGAGCTGGACATCATCTCCATCATCTTCATCATCATCACCGCCATCTCCACCGCTGCACCCCGTCACCGCTGTAACAATTAGGGTTGGATCTTGATTGTTGGATAGGGGAAACTCTCCCGCACTACAAGAAAAGTTGCCATGGCCGACAAAGTTGAAGTCGCGCCGTGGTTGCTGGTGTACCATGGCCGACGATTTTGGTCCCTCCGTGGTGCATGTCAAAACTTTTTTTTTCTCGTTTTTGAGGCCACCTAGCCCGACGAAAGCGGCCAAAACATCGCGTATGGTGGCCCGGGACGTGGTGCATCGCGAATTCTCGGGTTCGCCGGCCGAGTCAACGCAAATCCGCACCGCCGAGGGATGTAGGGCCCAGATGGCAGCCTCTCTGGCATTGTTTTTTTCTCGATCGCGCCATCTCGTTCAACGTTCTCCGATCGAGCCGTTTACGATGCAGGATCATGGGTCCCGCATGTCATCCTCTATGAACCAAAATTCTTTCTATTCTTGGATTTTTTTTGACCCCCTGATTTCTGGCTACTTCCTTTTCTTTTGATCCCTTGCCGCCTTGGAAACGTTGAGACCGCTGCTGCTAAATGGGACCCGCATGTCATCCTCTATGTGCAATCAACTTTCTTTTCTTGGAGTTTTTTTGGCACCTCAAATTTGGTCACTTGCCTTTTTCTTTCGATCCCCTGCCGCCTCTCAAACGGTGATACCGCTGCTTGCTAAATGGGACCCGCATGTCATCCTCTATGTACTATAAAACTTTCTTTTCTTGGAGTTTTTTTTGGCACCTCAAATTTGGTCACTTGCCTTTTTCTTTCGATCCCCTGCCGCCTCTCAAACGGTGATACCGCTGCTGCTAAATCGGACCCGCATGTCATCCTCTATGTACTATAAAACTTTCTTTTCTTGAATTATTTTTGGCACCTCATATTTGGTCACTTACCTTTTTCTTTCGATCTCATGCCACGTTTTAAACGTTGAGGAACCTGCAGGCTCATGGGACCCGCATGTCATCCTCTATGTACTATAAAACTTTCTTTTCTTGGAGTTTTTTTTGGCACCTCATATTTGGTCACTTGCCTTTTTCTTTCGATCCCCTGCCGCCTCTCAAACGGTGATACCGCTGCTGCTAACTCGGGACCCGCATGTCATCCTCTATGTACTATAAAACTTTATTTTCTTGCATTATTTTTGGCACCTCATATTTGGTCACTTACCTTTTTCTTTCGATCTCATGCCACGTTTGAAACGTTGAGGAACCTGCAGGCTCATGGGACCCGCATGTCATCCTCTATGTACTATAAAAGTTCATTTTCTTGGTTTTTTTTTCACCCTCTGATTTTTGGCAATTTCTTTTTTCTTTTGATCCCCTGCCGCCTCTCAAACGGTGATACCGCTGCTGCTAAATGGGACCCGCATGTCATCCTCTATGTACACTCAAGTTTCTTTTCTTGAATTATTTTTGGCTCCTGATATTTGGTCACTTGCCTTTTTCTTTCGATCTCATGCCACATTTGAAACGTTGAGGAACCTGCTGGCTCATGGGACTCGCATGTCATCCTCTATGTGCTATAAAAGTTTATTTTCTTGGGTTTTATTTCACCCTATGATTTTTGGCTATTTCCTTTTTCTTTTGATCCCCTGCCGCCTTGGAAACGTTGAGTAAGCTGCTGACTCATGGGACCCGTATGTCATCCTCTATGTACAATCAACTTTATTTTTCTTTTGATCTCAAGCCGCATTTGAAACGTTGAGGCTCGCTCGCCGCTAATTGGGACCCGCATGTCATCCTCTATGTACAATAAAGTTTCTTTTCTTGGATTACCTTTGGCTCCGATATTTTGCCACTTGCCTTTTTCTTTCGATCTCATGCCGCCTTTGAAACGTTGAGTAAGCTGCTGGCTCATGGGTCCCGCATGTCATCCTCTACGAACAATAAAAGTTTCCTTTCTTGGAGTTATTTTTGACCCCTAATTTCTGGCTATTTGCCTTTTTCTTTTGATCTCCTGCCCCCTTTGAAACGATGACGACGCGGCTGGCAGGTCGGTCCCACATGTCATCCTCTGTGAACAATAAAAGTTTCCTTTGATGGATTTATTTTGAACCCCTATTTAATTTCGGGATATTTCCTTTTTTTTTCCTTTGATCCCCTACCGCCTTGGAATCGTTGAGGATGCTGCTGCCTCATGGGTCCCGCATGTCATCCTCTCAGAACGGTAAATGTTTCTTTTCTTGGATTTTGTTTACCAAATGATTTTTGGCTAATTTTTTTCTTTCGATCTCCTGCCGCCTTTAAAACGTTGAGGACGCTGCCGGCTCACGGGTCCCACATGTCGGCCTCTATGAACAATAAACACCGAGGATGCTTCGTTGCCTCATGGGTCCCGCATGTCATCCTCTTAGAACGAAAATGTTTCTTTTCTTGGATTTTGTACCAACATATTTTTGGTTTATTTTTTCTTTCCATCCCCTGCCGCCTTTAAAACGTTGACGACGCTGCTGGCTCATGGGTTCCCGATGTCAGCCTCCCCGTACAACAAACATATGATATCTTGATTATTTTGTACACAATAAACAGTGTATTGCGCTCTGAGCTATATCAAACGGATAATTAAATCTTTATTTTTACATAAAAAAACTTGTATGTTGAATCTCCTTGTTTTTTTGTCTTTGCGAAGCATAGAACTTTCCTGTTTTTTTAGAAAATTCGGAACTTTCCTGTTTTGGAGTGGGCTGAAATTGTACGAGTCAAAAGGCCAAGCAGGATAGTTCGAAGGCCCAGATGTCCAGATGCAGCCCAATTGAAATCTTTCTTCTTGGATTTTTTCACCCCCTGATTTCTGGCTACTTCATTTTTCTTTTGGTCCTGTGCCACCTTGGAAACGTTGAGACCGCTGCTGCAAAATGGGACCCGCATGTCATCCTCTATGTACTATAAAACTTTCTTTTCTTGGATTATTTTTGGCTCCTGATATTTGGTCACTTGCCTTTTTCTTTCGATCCCGTGCAGCCTCTCAAACGGTGAGACCGCTGCTGCTAAATGGGTCCCGCATGTCATCCTCTATGTACAATCAAGTTTCTTTTCTTGAATTATTTTTGGCTCATGATATTTGGTCACTTGCCTTTTTCTTTCGATCTCATGCCACGTTTGAAAAGTTGAGGAACCTGCTGGCTCATGGGACCCGCATGTCATCCTCTATGTGCTATAAAAGTTTATTTTCTTGGATTTTTTTTCACCCTCTGATTTTTGGCTATTTCCTTTTTCTTTTGATCCCTGCCGCCTTGGAAACGTTGAGTAAGCTGCTGACTCATGGGACCCGCATGTCATCCTCTATGTACAATCAAGTTTCTTTTCTTGAATTATTTTTGGATCCCGATATTTGGTCACTTGCCTTTTTGTTTCGATCTCATGCCACGTTTGAAACGTTGAGGAACCTCTGCGGCTCATGGGACCCGCATGTCATCCTCTATGTGCTATTAAAGTTTATTTTTCTTATTTTTTTTCACCCTCTGATTTTTGGCTATTTCCTTTTTCTTTTGATCCCCTGCTGCCTTGGAAACGTTGGGTAAGCTGCTGACTCATGGGACCCGCATGTCATCCTCTACGAACAATAAAAGTTTTTCTTTTTTGGAGTTATTTTTGACCCCTAATTTCTGGCTATTTCCCTTTTTCTTTTGATCTCCTGCCCCCATTGAAACGATGAGGACGCTGTTGGCAGGTCGGTCCCACATGTCATCCTCTATGAACATTAAAAGATTCTCACATGGCTTCTGATATTTGGTCACTTGCCTTTTTCTTGCGATCTCATGCCACGTTTGAAACGTTGAGGAACCTGCGGGCTCATGGGACCCGCATGTCATCCTCTATGTACAATAAAACTTTCTTTTCTTGGATTTTTTTGGCACCTCATATTTGGTCACTTGCCTTTTTCTTTCGATCCCCTACCGCCTCTCAAAGCCGTGATACCGCTGCTCCTTAAATGGGACCCGCATGTCATTCTCTATGTACAATCAAATTTCTTTTCTTGAATTATTTTTGGATCCTGATATTTGGTCACTTGCCTATTTCTTTCGATCTCATGCCACGTTTGAAACGTTGAGGAACCTGTTGGCTCATGGGACCCGCATGTCATCCTCTATGCACTAAAAAAGTTCATTTTCTTGGGTTTTTTTCACCCTCTGATTTTTGGCTATTTCCTATTTCTTTTGATCCCCTACCGCCTTTGAAAGTTGAGGACTCTGCTGCCTCATAGGTCCCACATGTCAGCTTGTATGAACGATAAAGCTTTCCTTTCTTGGAGTTTTTTACCCCTAATTTCTGGCTACTTTCTTTTTATTTTGATCTCAAGCCGCATTTGAAACGTTGGGACAGCTGCTGCAAAATGGGTCCCGCATGTCATCCTCTATGTACTATAAAATTTCTTTTCTTGGATATTTTTCACCCTCTGATTTTTGGCTATTTCTTTTTCTTTTGATCCCCTGCCGCCTTGGAAACGTTGAGTAAGCTGCTGACTCATGGGACCCGCATGTCATCCTCTATGTACAATCAACTTTTTTTCTTTTGATCTCAAGCCGCATTTGAAACGTTGACACCGCTGCTGCTAAATGGGACCCGCATGTCATCCTCTATGCACAATAAAGTTTCTTTTCTTGGATTATCTTTGGCTCTTGATATTTTGTCACTTGCCTTTTGCTTTCGATCTCATGCCGCCTTTGAAACGTTGAGTAAGCTGCTGGCTCACGGGTCCCGCATGTCATCATCTACGAACAATAAAAGTTTCCTTTCTTGGAATTATTTTTTACCCCTAATTTTTGGCTACTTCCTTTTTCTTTTGATCCCCTGCCGCTTGTGAAACGTTGAGGATTCTGCTGGCTCATGGGTCCCACATGTCAGCCTCTATGAACAATAAACATTTCCTTTCTTGGAGTTATTTTGACCTCTATGAACAATCCTGTGTCGCCTTGGAAACGTTGAGAATGCTGCTGCCTCATGGGTCCCGCATGTCATCCGCTCAGAACGATAAATATTTCTTTTTTTGGATTTTTTTACCAACTGATTTTTTTTTCCGATCCTCTGCCGTCTTTAAAAACGTTGACGACGCTGCTGGCTCATGGGTACCCGTACAAGAAACATGTGATATCTTGATTATTTTGCAGACAATAAACAATGTATTTCGCTCTGAGCTATTGCAAACGGAAAAAAATAAATCTTTAATTTTAAATAAACAAACTTATATGTTGAATCTCCTTGTTTTTTGTTTTCGCGAAGCATAGGACTTTCCTGTTTTGGAGTGGGCTCAAATTGTACGAGTCCAAAAGCGTCCAGCGAGGATAGTTCGAAAGCCCGAGAGGCCAGATACAGCCCAATTGAAATCTTTCTTTTCTTGGATTTTTTTGAGCCCATGATTTCTGGCTACTTCCTTTTTTTTGGAAACGTTGAGAACGCTGCTGCAAAATAGGACCCGCATGCCATCCTCTATGTACAATAATTTTTTTTCTTGGATTATTTTTGGCTCCTGATATTTGGTCACTTGCATTTTCTTTTGATCTCATGCCAGTCTTTGAAACGTTCGGACCGTTCTTTGCAAAATGGGACCCGCATGTCATCCTCTATGTACAATAAAAATTACTTTTCTTGCATTATTATTTTTGGCCCCTGATATTTGGTCACTTGTATTTTTCTTTCGATCTCATGCCATGTTTGAAACGTTGAGGAACCTGCAGGCTCATGGGACCCGCATGTCATCCTCTATGTACTATAAAAGTTCATTTTCTTGGGTTTTTTCACCCTCTGATTTTTGCTATTTCCTTTTTCTTTTGATCCCCTGCCGCCTTGGAAAAGTCGAGTAAGCTGCTGCAAAATGGGACCCGCATGTCATCCTCTATGTACAATCAACTTTCTTTTCGTGGCTACTTTCTTTTTCTTTTGATCTCAACTCTCAAGCCGTATTTGAAACGTTGAGACCGCTGCTGCAAAATAGGACCCACATGTCATCCTCACTGTAAAATAAAATTTTCTTTTCTTGGATTATTTTCACCCTCTGATTTTTGGCTATTTCCTTTTTTCTTTCGATCCCCTGCTGCCTTGGAAACGTTGAGGATGTTGCTGCCTCATGGGTCCCACATGTCATCCACTATGAACAATAAAAGTTTCTTTTCTTCGATTTTTTCACCCTCTGCTTTTTGGCTATTTCTTTTTTCTTTTGATCCCATGCCGCCTTGGAAACGTTGAGGATGCTGCTTCCTAATGGGACCCGCATGTCATACTCTATGTACAATAAAAGTTTCTTTTTTTGGATTATTTTTGGCTCCTGATATTTGGTGACTTGCCTTTTTCTTTCAATCTCATGCCGCCTCTCAAACGTTGAGTAAGCTGCTGGCTCATGGGACCCGCATGTCATTAACTATGTACAATAAATTTTCTTTTCTTGGATTATTTTTGGCTCCTGATATTTGGTCACTTGCATTTTTCTTTCGTTCTCATGCCGTCTTTGAAACGTTCAGACCGCTGCTACAACATGGGACCCATATGTCATCCTCTATGCACAATGAAAGTTTCTTTTCTTGGATTATTTTTGGCTCCTGATATTTGGCACTTGCCTTTTTCTTTCGATCTCATGCCGTCTTTGAAACGTTCAGACCGCTGCTACAACATGGGACCCATATGTCATCCTCTATGTACATTAAAAGTTTCTTTTCTTCGATTATTTTTGCTCCTGATATTTGGTCACTTTCCTTTTTCTTTCGATCTCATGCCGCCTCTGAAACGTGGAGTAAGGTGCTGGCTCATGGGACCCGCATGTCATCTTCTATGTACAATAAAGTTTTTTTCTTGGATTTTTCCCCCCTGATTTTTGGTCACTTGCCTTTTTCTTTCGATCCTATGCCGCCTTTGAAATTGAGTAGGCTGCTGGCTCATGGGTCCCACAGGTCAGGCTCTATGAACAATAAACCTTTCCTTTGTTGGATTTATTTTTTACCCCTAATTTACGGCTATTTGCCTTTTTCTTTTGATCCCACGGGGCCTTTAAAAACGATGAGGACGATGCGCTGGCAGGTCGGTCCCACATGTCTTCTTCTATGAATAATAAAAGTTTCCTTTGTTGGATTCGACCCCTAATTTCTGGCTATTTGCCTTTTTTTCTTTTGATCCTCTGCCGACTTTGAAATGATGAGGATGCTGCTGGCAGATCTGTCCCACATGTCAGCCACTCTGAACTATAAAAGATTCCTTTCTATGATTTATTTTTGACCCCTATTTTCGAGATACTTGCCTTTTTTTTGGATCTCCTACCGCCTTTGAAATGTTGAGGACGCTGCTGGCTCATGGGTCCCACATGGCATCCTCTTTGGACGATGAACCTTCATTTCTTGTTAATGACGGGTTTTTACGTATTATTTTGCGAGTCTAATACAAGCTCTTTCGCTCCAAGATCTTGCAAGTTAATAGAATAAATCATGGAATTATTAGGATATGTTTTAAATTTCAAATCCACTTTATGAATTTTTAAAAATACCGTGATCCGTGTGGGTATGGAGCGATCAAGGATTTTCATATTGGCCATGAGCGAGTTTCAAAAATTGCAACCGGATAATTCTAAATAAATAAAAACAACTTTTATGCAGAATCTCCGTGTTTTTGTTTTTTGCCATCATAGGATCTATGGTTCATTAGAAAAGGACCGAAATTGCATGAGCAGAAAAGCCTATTTCTAGTTATTGGGCTTCGACAGCCTGAGCAAGTAGGCCTATAGCAAATACCATGTAGATGGCCGTTGGAACCCAAAAGTATTTGTTGCCTAGACTTAGATGCCAAACTCGGGCACTCAGCCTTATTGACATGAACCTTGCTATGCACACGACAATTTCAGTCCGATCCGTGTACGCAACACAAGATCAAACCCAACGTGTGAGGAAGCAGGTGGCGGCACACCTCCAGATGCTCAATCGTACACATATCATATAGGAGTTGTCGTATGTACATTAGTTCCGTATTGACATGTTTGTTTCTTTGGTTAACATGTGGGGTCCGCACGAGTCACCTAGGTCGCACATCAACTTCTTTGCTCATAGTTGATGCATGTTTAGTGGCTGCGGCAAGAATCGATGCCCCCGAGGGATGTACTTTACCCTTTAGCGGCGAAAAAATAGGAATGGTCCTCTCACGACTATGATCAACAAGAGGTGGCTATATTATAAAGGACGTACACACATTGTAATTATAGTGCTGAAATAAAGTCAATCCTAAAACAACCATGCATGGGTTATAATATGAAGGCAACACGAAATACAAAAGCGGGCGGTGTTCAAATAAAGCTGATTCAAACTAGTAGATACCAAAAACGAGTGTACTACTTCTCAACACTTCAAGCATAATAAAAAAGTGTGTCGGTGTTTTTTAAAGGTAACACCGAACGGGCAATGTTTAAAGCAGGCTTAAACCACATAGCCGCTTGTCGGACACTACCCCAACTAACTGCGGGAAGGCTGATAACTCCCACGGTCTCACCTTCATCCGGCTGGAGGTTGCGAGCGCAAAATTTTAGGGTATTGATTATGAAGATACTTCCGGTATGCTGTGTAGACGCAGTTTTCCTCATGAATGGAACCAATGTGCCATCGGGAGCTTTGGATTCACGCTTCTTCAGGTTGGCAATGATCGGGTAATTGAGTCCGAGGAAGCAGAGTGGTCGCCGAGGCTGTTAACCTGCCTCCAATGAAAGTCCCCGCACGTGCTGCAACGAACGAGAGATATGGGATCCTGCTCAAAGACGTAGGTGGCAACGGGAGGATACTCGCCGTAGCTGAAGCCCATTAGCGGCATAGGGAATGTCGGGAGGTACTTCGACATTGGCAATCCCAATGTTGTTTCTTGTAAGGATGATCATCAATCGCTTGCCATCAGCGGTTGGAGCGAGGAACCACGCGTACTTGCTGATCATCCACCACCGGTGGCGGGATTACGAACATGGACATCGGGTTTTCCGCAATATTAGAAATGGAGACGAATAGGGTGTTGCGGCAGCCATATTCAAACAACGACGACTGTTCATCGTTCATGCTCACGGTATAAATACGACTATGTAAGCTAAGGACATTGGTCATTCATGTGTTCAAATCGAGTGTCCAATATATCGGTTATACTTGCATGCATCCCACGAAACTAGTCTTAACTTCGCCAAAACTAGACACTAGTTTTGGCATACACTGATTATATACTACCTCTGTCCCACCGAAAGTGTCGAGATTTGTCCAAATTCAGATGTATCTAGACAGTGAAAGCATATAGATACATTCAAATTTTGACAAATATATCATCTTAAGTTTAAGTCCTGTCGTTGTAGTTAATTTCCTTTGTCTTAAGTGATCCAACGGTGTATATGATTAGATATTTGTATACAATATAGGAGTACGAGACAATCTACCGGTTGGTCCGAGTTTTAAAGCTGAGTATAGAGCTTCAATCATGACCCTTGGAGTGCTAAATCTAACGGTGCACAACAGCAGGATTCTCTGTGAAGAGTGCACATAGCTAACTCTACAATATTTTAGAACCATCACGTGAGCCTTGGGTCTACCCCAAAAAATGACCAAATATATGAAACCCTGAATCATAGGAATAACCCCGTTCAAAGAAATCGCTATTCAGCACTGCTACATGGATCAATGGAAGGTTCTTACGGTCTCAACTCTCAAGGAAACATCAAAGGAAAAGGTAGATAAGAAAGCGAGTGAGTGTTAGATGTACACATATTTTTAATTTTTTATTTGTTCCCTTCGTTTGCCGACCGATGGGAAGAAACATCATTTTTTGTAGGACCACTCTTGTTTTCGTATTTTATATATGCATTGTTGGCAATATTTTCTTTCGAAAACCATGAATATAGCTCGAGCTACATGTAGCATGGTTTTTGAAAATTTTGAGAGCTGCATTTTGAAGTTCCAAAGAAAACGGAGATTAAATACGGGTGTCAACAATGTTGTGTTCTACCAACATTCAAAGGTCCAAATCAAAATATCTTATATTTAAGGTTTTGCAACAACAAAAAAATCTGATATATATTTTCCAACATTTTGTAACTTCAAAATCTATCAGATTCTGTCATTTTTGTGCGGCCCGAATATAGGGTATCTCAATTTCAGATTTTACACTCGGTAGAATAATACATTCTCTACATCTATTTTTTTAGATTTTTTATATATTCTTTCAAAACTTGCGAAAGGCATGCTATAAATATTCTTTTGATTATCAAACAGAATCTTTAATGGTTTGACGATGCATACATACTAGTAATATAAAAATATAAAAGTTCTCGCCTTGTACACATTTTGTAGATTTTTTGGAATGAATACAACATTCAATTTGGTAGATAGAGTACTAAACATTTCATGGGAAACTTAAAGCAGCTTGCCAAACAAAGGCTAATAGAAAAAAATAGAGGTATGATAGGCATAACATCCACGATGGGGTTGAAATATGCATAAGCTTCGGGCAATTTGGCAAAGAAAAATCTAGCCGGATAAAGAACAGAATTATAAAAGGTACATGTTAAACTAAGTAAATTAGGCATAACAAGTATTTCATTCTTGTTTAGTAAATAATTGGATTTTGATTGAGTTACTTTTCTAAGGGAAAAAAGGAGAAGGCAGATATTCAAGACACTTTTGGTGGGACGGAGGGAGTAAATCAAAAGTAAGAAATAGTTACAACATGTTTCATGAGATGGAGTACTAAATAACGGCCATATTCATCTCTTCGATGCGGAGGCCGGGGTACCTCGCCCTCTATTTCGAGCAAAAATCAACTAGTTATATGAAACAATGGGTGTAAAAGTTAATCAAGAAGGGTGCCTTCATTGTGCTACGTTAACATTTGAGATACTTGTTAATTACATCCATATTCTGCAGTGGATAGAGTTACTAATTCAGGATTGTATTCACATACGGAGTATACTATGTTTGTTGATGACTGATTAGTACTAATTCGTTGCAAGCAACTGTTCATTCATATTCAGATAAAGGATGTGATCGTTAAGTCATATAATTATGAAAGTCCTTATGCATCTCTACGATGCGGATGGCGAGGTCTCTCGTCCTCCTTTTGGAGCAAAAATCAATTAGTTATATATGAAACAATGGGTGTAAAAGGTTATCAAAAAGGGTGCCTTTATAGTGCTACCTTATCTTTTGAGATACTTGGTTAATTACATACATATTCTGCGGTGGCGTAGAATTACTAATTCAGGAATGCAATCACATACGAGCATACTATGTTTGTTGGTGACTAATTAGTACTAATTCATTGCAAGCGACGGTTCATTCATATTCAGCAAAAGGCGGTGTGATCATTAAGTCATTTATGAAAGGTAAAATATAAACAAGGTAGTTCATGAATAACTTCATTGATTAAGGCGGTGTATCATGCAATGCAACATAAGGACTGAAAAATACCATTTGGGGTGTCCCAGCGATGCGTCCAGCCCCTAATTTCGTCCACCGCAAAAACTTGGCCACCGAGTTCAATGGCATCACGAACGCAGGCACAATTTGTTCGGGTGTAGGGTTCTTCGAGCATTCTCCGGTCGCCACCCCCTTCAAGGTAGAAAATCCTTTTGTCGAACAAGGCGATGAGCTTGTAATCTGCGTACCTCCCACCTTTTGTGGGCACTTGGCAGATTACAATCTTCAACAAATTAATTGCTCGACTCCAGCAAAGATAGTATAACCAATCTTTAGTAGCCAGGTTGATATGTAACACCATGAACAATCTTCGGATCAGGTGGGGATGGAAGGGGGATATGTCGCTCGGTGTAGACGTTCACAAGGCACCACTGGCACCCACGATGATCGGCGGCGGCGATCCAGTCGCCGTTCGCGCCAAGCCATTTTCTGTCGTGCATGAACGGCGGGGTGACGAACGGCGAGGATGGTCGAGGGGCACCGAGGTCGTACACGGTAACATGCAGACGAGATGCTGTTGCCACGAACCAGGGTTCATCGAACCAATAAGCGAGCGGAGGCATCGGCGAGCGGGGTTCATCCCAATGGTGCATCTTACCTTCATCATTGCTGATCTGGTCGTAGAGCTCCCTGGAACATGCGGCAAGTCGGACGGTGTAGGTAACGTCCAGATGCGCAGCGATGAGGTCGATGTTGTCGCCGGTGAGAGCCTCCAAGTGGCCGTCCCGCCGCCCCGGCAAAGCCTTGAATATTCCATCACGTGAAGATGGATTTAGGTGGATGGCGGATGCAACTGCGCTTGGGGTTTTCGGAGGAGAGGGCGAGCGCTATGGAAGGAACGATGCGCGCCGCAGCCGGCTGGGGTGAAGAGAGAAAGGTATAGTACTAGTGATGCGGCGTGGTGGGGATCGAGATCCTGCGCGTGCGCGTGATTCTGGGAGGGTGAAGAAAAAGATGATAGACATGCAAGGGGCAGTACTCTAGGCTGCTGCTGCTGCGACTGGGCGCCGATTTGACAGTTGGTAGATGGTAGACTAGCACGCCACCCATCTATAAATTTGCGACGACGTTTGGTGCAGTGATGTCTCGTCACATCAGCTTGAGCGAGAGATGTTTTTTTTACAGTTTCCATTACGATATATTTTTCGCCGATAATCGTAGTACTCTATGCCAGAGACACGTACCTTAACACGTGGGCAGCATGCAACCGCGCGAGCACCAAAATGAAATGAGAGATGTTTTAGAGCAGAACTTCATTTTTAATGCCTTTCCTAGCTTGGTTTGGAAACCGGACGGAGCTTCAGTGACTAGGTGCCACCATCTACCATCATTCGAGATCCAACGTTCCAAACTATCTGTTATTTCGAAGCTAAAAAAGAAAAAACTATTCAGAAAATTTTGAAAAAAATCCAGTAATATGTAGATGCCTTGTTTTAAAATCTATGAATATTTCATCCCATTCGGATGACTAGCTTGTGATTAAATAGCTTCTTACGTATTCGAGCACTAGTTTAAACTAAATATATATTTTCTCACAAACCTATGATTCAAATCGAATGAAACTCCACCAAAATATAAATCGAAATATGCATGATTTACTGCAATGTGAGCGGATAATTCAATCCCACGAAAAGACAATATGCTCCAAGACCAGTAATCTCTTCCCTAGCTTATCTGAACATAACTGACAGTGTCCTTAGAGAACATCTTGCAGCCTCAGGTATGAACAAGAAGCATATTGCCATCTACAGATCACGCTAAGAACCTGTTATCACCAGAATTTGACCAAGTCAGAGGTGGGCCGCGATCGAGATGGACGTGAAGAAATATATATGGAAGAAGTATGTGGATCGGCCTTTTATACCAAGTTGGGCTTAATTGCCCGTGTATCTGTAACATATTAGATCATATCTTAGTTTAGAGATAGTGTCTTACTCGTGCACGGTTTAGTGCACGCCCACATTAGAAAGTCCGCGGGACTATAAATATGTACCTAGGGTTTACGGAATAAACAACAACTCACGTTCAACCCAAAACAAACCAATCTCGGCGCATCGCCAACTCCTTCGTCTCGAGGGTTTCTATCAGGTAAGCGACATGCTGCCTAGATCGCATCTTGCGATCTAGGCAGCACAAGCCCCACGTTGTTCATGCGTTGCTCGTACTGAAGCGCTTTTGATGGCAAGCAACGTAGTTATCATAGATGTGTTAGGGTTAGCATTGTTCTTCGTTTAAGCATGCTTACGTAGTGCAACCCTTGCATATCTAGCCGCCCTCACACCTATCTCAGGTGTGGGGGCGGCACCCGCTTGATCATTATTTAGTAGATCTGATCCGTTACGATTGCTCCTTGTTCTACAAGGATTAGTTTAATATCTGCAATAGTTAGGCCTTACAAAGGGGGAGGATCCGAGTGGCACGTAGGGTGGCGTTCGCAAGTCCTAAACAGGATGTTCCGAGGATCAACTTCATGTTGGTTTTTAGGCCTTGTTTAGGATCGGCTTATGAGCACCGTGCGTGGCCGCGAGGCCCAACTCCGGAGTAGGATGATCCGATTATGCGGTGAAAACCCTAAATCGTCGTAGGTCTCATTAGCTTTATCTTGATCAAGCAGGACCACCAAGTATTCGTGCACCCCGTACGAATCATGGGTGGATCGGCTCTTTGAGCCGATTCACGGGATAACCTCGAGAGCCGATCGAGGCTCGTATTTAATGTTTACATGTATGCCCTGCAGGAAACTAAGCGAGGCATCCCCATCACCTTCCTGACCAGGTATAGGTCAGGTGGCACGCCCTTGCACTTCGCATCGCCGCGTGTGACCAGAAGAGCATTGCGGGCCGTCGCTCGGAGGGGTCTCAGCCAGCCGCGGCTCTAGGCTCTTCCCGGCTCTACGGTGTTGACAAGGCCGCTGCCCGCCGGTGGGTTTTGGCAGTCCAACACATTCCGGCACGCCCGGTGGGACAATCGTCTACATCAACCACATCGCCATCTACGTCCGAGATGGCGGACGGCACGCCGGTCACCTACGAGGAGCTGCTCGACGAGCTCAAGAAGCAATACAACGAGATCAAGGCCACCCTCGAAGCCGACCTCATCGGCTCTTTCGGAGAACCCGTTCCCATGGCATCGGATGGAAGGGATTCTCACCGCAAGGTGCACTCGATGGGATAGACCTCTCGCCCCGTCGGAGGAACGCACCGGGGACCGCGGCGAGGAGATCAACTACTTGGTGGCTCACTCGCTACATCGCCACTCTGAAAACTTGGTCAACGTGCTGGAGCGTGTCGCTCTGCGCGTGATCCAGGAGATCATGAGCCACCAGTACTCGCCGTCAGGACCAGCTCTCGGGACTCATCAAGGAGAGTTGCCATTCCAGTCCCGTCCACCGCTGCCATATGCGTTGGCAGCACCTGCTGAAGTGCCGACTACACCGGCATTCGTCGTCTACAAGATTGGTGGTGACCCTAGTGACTACCGGTTCTTGATCGAGGCGCCTAAGGAGATCCCTCAAGGATACGCGTGCACGTATGTGCCAGGTTGTGGTAACTGGGCACTCACAAACCAGGCCACAACATCGGGGACTCCGGCGAAGACAGGAGGAACGTCAGCAACAGAGCCGACGTACGAGTACAGTGCCTTGGCGTAATGCAAAGCCGATATCTGTAGTTACCAGACAGATTCGGCTAGGGGGAGGCATATGGTCACCACACCAGACAGATGGTAAATGTTAGCCGGTGGAAAATCGGCCAGTAAAAAAAAGAGTCAAAACGTTGCAAACGTAGCGATTACAGAAAGACCCAGTCCAGCGAAACATCATCTGTCTATGAAGGCCCTACTGAAGAAACACACCAAGGGCGATAATGGCGTCGACACGGATGCGTTCCGCCTCAGCGATCTCAGCCTCGTCATCTGCGTCTTTGCCCGTCACCAGCTGATTGCTCAGGGAACGGATTTCAGCCAGATCGGTCTTCGGATCGGCCGTGAGGCCTTTGCTTCATCTTCGAGAGCGGGCAACAAGGGCCTCCTTGTCTTGGATGAGCCGTTTGGTCACCCTTACCCTCTCTTCAAGGTCCTCCGGCTCCTTGTGCAGGGTCTCGAGTTCGGCGCGAGTGGCGAAGTATCCGTCTTGGCGTCCAGAGCAGCCTTCTTCTCATTGAGCCGTCGACACTTCTCGGCAATGTCGGCTCTCAGCGGAAGTTGGGAGTGGCGAAGAGTAATCCTTTGGCGAGCTGATTGCACCCGTGACTTAAAGACCGACAGGGTGACGGCGGGCCAAAGCTTCACTTGCAGGGTCATAGGGAGACGAGGCTGGATATCCTCGAGGATGCCTTTGACTTCTTCGGAATTCTCAATCAGAGCCTTAGTAGAGGTAGAGAGCAAGTCCTTGAGGCGCTGGAGTTGGTCACGGACCGTGCTAGTATCCGGCTCCCCACTTGCCTTGGAATAAATGGGATCAATGGATTCTGGGTCGAACGTAAGCAAGCTCGAGAGATCACAACCCTGATAAGGCAAACACAGTGAGTTTAGCAGGTGACGAGGAATTGATGGAGCCAAGGAGGAGAGACATACCTCTCCCAAGGGAGAAGGAACAGCCGATGCAGTAACGATCGGCTTTTCTGGGGACTCGGTTGGGTCAGCCACTTGTGCAGCCGCTGGCGTCGGGGCAGCTAGATCCAGGGTAGCGGACGGCATCGGCACCTCCTCAACATCCCCGCTGGAAGTTTCTTCGGCCTGCAGGGGAAAGTGATTACCCGATCCAAATGACAACGGGACAACATGGAGTATGACCAAGAGGATAATTGCATTGGAGACCTCCTGGCTTGATGAAGAGGCTCGTGGGTTCTTACGAGCCCTTGTGGCACAGCCGGCGCTCGTGCGTGACCCTGACCTGGTCAGGGCTTGGGGGGCAGAAGGGTCAGTAATCGACCTTTTCTTGGAAGCCGGCGCTGGTGAAGCCGTCTGGCTTTGGGTGGTGGACCTCTCGGAGTTTCCTGAGCTCGAATCCCCCTGACTGTTTTCTTCGGCCCCGCTGGAGGTTCCTTCGGTGGAGGCCTATAGGGAAGAATACAAGCGTATTGTAAACAATTTCGGGAAAACGGACAAGAGTCTATGGGGTCTGAACCAACTTACACGCGAGCTTTCTTGGACCGGAGCCTTACGCTTCAGGGTTTTCTTGGCGGCCACTTTCCTCACGGCCGTCCTCGCCTGAGTCGAGGCTCGGGGGGCAACGGGCCCCGAAGATGCTTTACTCTTGGGAGCCGATTTCGGTGAAATCGGCTGACTCTGCATTATAACTTTCTTCAGGGGAGGCGAGCTCTGGCAGAAGAGAACCACTGGTGCCGGAGGAAGAAATACGAAAGGGGAACCGTCGGCTTGTGTAGGAGCCGGGCCATCTTGTTGCTGCTAAGAGAAAAGAGTCAGGTCACAGACAATCACCATAAGGCAGTTACAAGAAATGCTTAAGTGACGGTACCTGGTAACCATCGGTGGTGAAGGAGAAACGGAGGTCGTGGGGAATTGGTATGGCCAAAGCATCAAAGAAGGTATAGCACCTCTGGGCAGTGAGGATGTCAGGCAGTTCAGCTCTACTTGCTGTCAGGTGGTGTAGGAAGAAGTGTGGAGGCACCTGTCCGAGACCAAGCTGTCGAGCCGCTACTACCGGTTGATAACACTCATAACCGGGCTTAATGATCCGGTTCGAGGTACTCATGCCAACAGGGAGAAAGCAAGGACGAATCATGAGGGAGTACAAGTGCTGTGTGCCGGCGTCATCGGCAAAGTCATCCAATCGGAAAGAGACGGGGTTTTCAAAATTTGCCGATTCAGTGTAAGGGTGGAACAGGGGGTTGTCCAAACCTTGGAAGAAAATCTTAAACCACCCTGCTGCTTCCTTGGGGATCAGCCTGCTGCCCGGGAGACCATACAGGGCTTGGCCGTAGCTGGTGCATCGAATTTCCTTGCCATTTTCATCCGGAAAGGTGCAGGTGGTCAGCGATGGGAAGTCTGGGATTTGGCTTTGGAAGTATAGTTGGGCCCACAACTGAATGAACCACCAGGGGCCGCCAGTTTTAACTGTCTTGCGAGTAAACAATTTGACAGACATCAGTTGAAGGGATCGATAAATCTCTCCAAGGAATAGCTTGCCTAGGCCAAGTTGGGTGCCTTTAGCGAGTTCATAGGCCAGGGAGAGGTAATTCTTGGTGGGAGCAAGTGATGGACCGCAGAATATGAAGTGCTCCAGCCAGAAATTCAAGAAGGCTGTGTGCTCCCTCTCTGTCACAGGGCCCTTGGTTTTCATATAGCGATTGATATAGGCACCCCAGCTGGTACACTCTTTTTTAGAGGAGAGAGTGAAAGGGACTTTTGGCAGCTTGAATGCAGAAGGGCTGGGGGATGCAATGTCTAGCCCTGTGATCATGGTCACATCCAGCAGGGTCGGAGTCATAGGGCCATGACCAAACATGAAACAGTTCAGTGCGTCAGACCAGAAGTAGCCGATGGTTTTCAGGATGTTCTCATTCTTCTCAAGAGGAGACAGCGATAATGACAGGGCATCGGCTATTCCTATGGTTTCCCAAGTGGCATAATGGGATTTTGATACCCTATTGTACCATGCCACCCAACCTTCAGGGGGGTTAGGCCAGGCTCGCAGGCAGTCGGCCCAGGAAGTCAGATCTAGGTTCTGGCTCACAAAGGGGATTCTGTTAGCTTCGCACGAAATTAACAGGGCAGGGCTCTCGTAAGAACGAGGACCGAGGCACATCGAATTTGCGAGAGAAGGATGTGGCAGAAGAATGTCTGAAACCTAGATTAGTAGCGGAGCGAGACATTAATTCAGGTGTTTGCATTAATCCCCTGTCAAGTCAAACGGCGAGAAGAGGTTGAGGATTACCTTCAGTCCGGAAACCGTGGTATCGGTATTGGATGATTCCGCCATGAGATGCGTTGAAGAAATTGGAAGCAGCGCGGTCGAGATCTGTGTAGGTGGTGGTGGATTGGAACTGCTCAGGCGACGATTTGGGGATCTGACTCTGTCTTTTCAGATGGAGGTCGCGGGTTACCGTTTGGGAGGGCGGCTAGCTCGACGTTACCCAGTGTGTTTATGAGAGAGACCGATGCGGCGCCATCGGTTCTTTTTTTGAAGATCGTGTGACTTTGACTATCGGCAAAACGACTGGCTGGGAACGCTTCTTCAGTGGCAAAGGAGGGTTTTTAATAAAGAGCCGATTGCTCAAGGAGAGCCGATTGCTTGCATACCACTGATGCCATGTCACTAATCCTCGCTGCCCTCATTATCGGCATCATGGCTCCTCACTGCAAAATATGAGGAGACAAAGGATACTGCAACGGTGATGCCACGACATGACCCGACGAGAGAAGAGCACGATGATTTTGGAAATGTCATTTCCAAAACCAGGGGGGCATGTGTTATCACCAGAATTTGACCAAGTCAGAGGTGGGCCGCGATCGAGATGGACGTGAAGAAATATATATAGAAGAAGTATGTGGATCGGCCTTTTATACCAAGTTGGGCTTAATTGCCCGTGTATCTGTAACATATTAGATCATATCTTAGTTTAGAGATAGAGTCTTACTCGTGCACGGTTTAGTGCACGCCCACATTAGAAAGTCCGCGGGACTATAAATATGTACCTAGGGTTTACGGAATAAACAACAACTCACGTTCAACCCAAAACAAACCAATCTCGGCGCATCGCCAACTCCTTCGTCTCGAGGGTTTCTATCAGGTAAGCGACATGCTGCCTAGATCGCATCTTGCGATCTAGGCAGCACAAGCCCCACGTTGTTCATGCGTTGCTCGTATCGAAGCGCTTTTGATGGCAAGCAACGTAGTTATCATAGATGTGTTAGGGTTAGCATTGTTCTTCGTTTAAGCATGCTTACGTAGTGCAACCCTTGCATATCTAGCCGCCCTCACACCTATCTCGGTGTGGGGGCGGCACCCCGCTTGATCATTATTTAGTAGATCTGATCCGTTACGATTGCTCCTTGTTCTACAAGGATTAGTTTAATATCCGCAATAGTTAGGCCTTACAAAGGGGGGAGGATCCAGATGGCACGTAGGGTGGCGTTCGCAAGTCCTAAACAGGATGTTCCGAGGATCAACTTCATGTTGGTTTTTAGGCCTTGTTTAGGATCGGCTTACGAGCACCGTGCGTGGCCGCGAGGCCCAACCTGGAGTAGGATGATCCGATTATGCGGTGAAAACCCTAAATCGTCGTAGGTCTCATTAGCTTTATCTTGATCAAGCAGGACCACCAAGTATTCGTGCACCCCGTACGAATCATGGGTGGATCGGCTCTTTGAGCCGATTCACAGGATAACCTGAGAGCCGATCGAGGCTCGTATTTAATGTTTACATGTATGCCCCGGCAGGAAACTAAGCGAGGCATCCCCATCACCTTCCCCGACCGGGTATAGGTCGGGTGGCACGCCCTGCACTTCGCATCGCCGCGTGTGACCGGAAGAGCATTGCGGGCCGTCGCTCGGAGGGGTCTCAGCCAGCCGCAGCTCTAGGCTCTTCCCGGCTCTACGGTGTTGACAAGGCCGCTGCCCGCCGGTGGGTTTTGGCA
>NC_061508.1:6246027-6286353 GCF_022539505.1 Lolium rigidum | reverse complement strand
CTTAGGCAGCCGACAAGTATTATTATAGAGGGTGAATTACCGAGATTACAATATGTGGATCTAGGGTTACAGAGTATTTGCTCTGCTTGAATATGTCCCCTCTCGGTGTCTCCTCCCAACCCTTATATAGCGGGCTGGATCTCAGAGTTCACCTCAGGGTCGTACATGTCGGTTCACCCGATATGGGCTGAGCTTTCCTAATGAGATATTTTTGGATTCCTGTGGACTTCTTTGTGGGCTTTCCTCTATTTGTTCCTAGGCTTTGTACCAGCGATAACAGTACATATGACCCGATATGGTATGCCCATGTCACACCCTGAATATAGTCCCCGCTCTCAAAATAATGTCTCCAACAAGATTATTGCGAGGCATAACCAATTAAGACCAGACCTTGGATTTTCACCCTGAAAGATAAGACTCTAAACTTTACATATGTTGCCGCCCCTACTTGCATACTGCTGCTATGAAATCCAGAACACCAAGAAAGTCCCTCAATAGCGCGGAGACTTGAAGCTCCATTGCTAGTCCTCCAATCCGACACTCATGATATTCTCAGCCTCTAACTTCGCTATGGAGTAAAGTCTCCAAATGACAAGAAAGAACAGAGCTTCGCGCCGCTCCCTCCAGAACCAAACGGCTGGAATAAAAATATGGGTGCGCATACCGAATACAACCGATCCAGAAAACTCCGGTCATAAAGTGCGATGTTACATACATCTGGCGGAGCCTTCCAAAACTCACCGCTCCCGCCAAATAAACTTGGTTGAACACTTGGACTCATTGAACGACAATCCTAAAAAGATGATATACTTTGCTGGACTCCGTCAGTCACTTAGTCGGCTAGCAAAATGATGGCAGAAATTTATGGGCTAGTTTCCGCCGCTGTGGCGGACACAACGATGAGCGCGGGTACAACCAAGCCGGAGGTCAAGATGTTACATCAACTCTAGAAGAATCCACAATCGCAAATCCCTAATACGCATTTGCAGGCCGTAAAATTCTTGATGTGGGGGCTGACAAAAGATTCATAAATTAGATACGGTAAACAAAATTCCATATTAAAATAAGATTGACGTGGGAGATTTTTTTTTTTGAAACGGGTAAAAAAGCTTTTGCCTTATATTGATATAGGAGAAGCAAACAGATACCTGGCAAGAGCCATAAATAGAAAAAAGGCGGAACAGCGTTCCGCCCTAGAAAACAACTCAGCTAACTAAATCCGCAAGGCTCTTGGCTCCTGCAAGGATCCAATCTTTCCCTTCCTCCCTAATCTTATGCATAACGACCGAAGGCAGCGAGGACTTGTTGTTGAAAACGCCTTCGTTTCTCTCCTTCCAAATCTCCCAGGAGATGAGAATGACCGCCGATCGAAGTCCTTTGAGAGAAGAGGTAGTGGTCGACGTGATGGCCTGCCAGTAATCAATGACCTTAGCTCTACCTTCTCCAAGGCTGCTCATAAGATCCAGGCAAGAGAGCCAGGAGGCCGCCGCAGTCCAAATGCGCTTGGAATACCGACACTCAAAGAGGATATGTCGCGCCGTCTCGGGGGTGCATCTGCAAAGCTGGCAATTGGGGTGATGCGGCCATCCCCGTTTTGCCAGGCGATCGGCGGTCCAAAGGCGATTTTGGACGGCAAGCCACGCAAAAAATCGGCACTTCGGAGGAGCCCAGGTCTTCCAGACAATCTTCCCAAACTGGCAAGAAGAGCTGTGAGGAATTGGGCTTTATAAGCGGAACTGGCAGAGTAGCACCCGTTAGGGGTCAAAGACCAGGTGATGGAATCCTCGGCGTCCGGGATCAGCTGGACTTCAGAAACAATATCCCATAGAAGGGCATATTGTTCCAGGTGTTCGGCAGTGAAGGCGTCAACCGCGATATCCGAAACCCAGCTATGATCGGCCAACGCCTCCTGGACCGTCCGATTTTTCCTTCTGGAAGCCTGGAAAATAAGGGGGACAAGGACCTTCGGAGGGGTGCCATGTAGCCATGAAGAAGTCCAGAAGGAGGCCTTGGCGCCATTGCCAATGGTTACACGCGTGGCTGCGTTGAAGAGATCTATATCTGCGGCATCATTAGGGGTTTCGGTGCCCACCCACGGCTTGTCCGGAGCCGTCCACTTGTACCATAACCAGCAAAGTCTGAGAGCCCTTGAAAACTTTTCGAGGTCTAGGATACCCAACCCCCTGAGCTCCTTTGGGCGACAGACCTTCTGCCAGTTCACCTTGCATTTCCCCCCGCTGACCGTCTCTTTGCACACCCAGAGCATTCCCCGACTGATTTTAGCGAAGGCCTTGAGGATACCTTTGTCAGCTTTAAGCTGTCAAGAGGAAGATAGGCATAGAGGACAAGATCGACTTAACTAGAGCCGTGCAGCCGGCACGGTTCAGGAACTTGCCTTTCCACGGGTTTAGGCGGGCTACGGCCTTGTCAATGTAAGGTTGAAGATCCACCCGTCGAAGTCTTCCCAAAGAGAGAGGCAAACCCAAATACTTGATGGGGGGTTGTAGCCGTAGGGAAATTCGCCAAGACCTCCTCAAGGTTTATGCTGGCGCACTGAATAGGGGAAATGGAGCTCTTCTCCACATTAGTCAAGAGTCCGGTCACCTCCCCAAAACTTTGAAGTACGCTGGCGAGGCCGGCGACATCGTGGGCAGTAGGGGAGGATAAAATCGCAGCATCGTCGGCGTACAAGGATATCCTAGGGCCCTGCAAACCTCCTGGCATGGCTGAAAGGAGGCCGGCCACAGTAGCCTTCTCCAGGAGCCTCTGAAGAGGGTCTATGGCGATGTCGAAGAGCAGGGGCGATAGAGGGTCCCCCTGACGGAGACCCCGACCATGAAGGATATCTTTTCCGAGGATCCCATTAAGAAGAACACGGGAGGAGGTCGTGGAGAAAAGTGTCATCATAAGAGCCCGCCATCTTTGGGGGAAGCCGAGGCGTTGCATAAGATCCAATAGATAGTCCCATCTCACCGTGTCAAAAGCCTTGGCGATGTCTAGTTTAATAAGGAGGGCCGGAATTTTCCTGCGATGCAGCAGGCGGGCGGTATTCCGGACATACATGAAGTTGTCATGGATAGTTCTGGACTTGATGAAGGCACTCTGGCTGTGGGACACTATCTCATTCATTCTAGGGCCGAGACGTCGTGCCATTGCTTTAGCATTAATCTTCGGGATCACATGTATGAGACTGATGGGTCTGAAGTCAGTGATGGATTCCGCACCGTCTTTCTTAGGCAGGAGTACTATATTAGCAGTGTTGAGAATATGGAAGTTGGTCGCCGAGAGCTCTGAGAAAGCATTTATGGTCTTCATAAGGTCGTCCTTGATATTCTCCCAGCAAGAGCGAAAGAAGGCCATCGAGTAACCGTCAGGGCCTGGAGCTTTGTCTGTAGGCATGTCCTCGATTGCTTCTAAAATCTCCGCCTCGGTGAAGGGGAGACCCAAATTGTCCAGGAGGTGAGTGGTAGGATTGAGAGCTTCCCAATTGAAATCCAGCTGACGGGGGGAGGGGGAGGGTCGCCCGAGGGCTTGGGAGAAATGATCGAAGATCAAATTTCCCTTATCTTCATGCGTCACGGCCCATCCTGAGTTTTGCCTGAGCCTCAGGATGTGATTCTTTCGCTTTCTAGCATTGACCCGTAGGTGGAAGAACTTGGTGTTAGTGTCGCCTTCGCGAAGGTAGCGGATTCTGGAAGCTTGACGCTTGCGAGATCTTTCCAGAGCGGCAAGTCCTTTGACACGGTGTTTTAGGCTGGCACGGAGCCATCTTTCCTCATGAGAAAGCAGACGGGATTCTTGAGCGATATCTAGCTGTAGAATGACATCGAGAGCCATCAGGAGTTGCAGCTTACAGTCGGAGAAGAGCCCTTTACTCCATGCTCTGAGTCCCGACGCCGTGGATTTCATCTTGTGGTTGATGACATGGACCGCTGAGAGTGGGAAGACGGTGCAGACCAAGCTTTTTGGACGACCTCCTTGAACCCAGACATCTTGGTCCAAAAGGACTCAAAGCGGAAAACTGGAGGCTTCCTCAGACCACTCTGCTTTGAGAGAAGAAGTGGGCAATGATCTGAGAGGGAGGAGGATAAGGCGTGCAACACGTGATGTTCGAACCTCAGATCCCAAGCAGCGTTACAGAAAGCCCGGTCCAACCTCACAAGGGTAGGAGTCTCTCTCTCATTGCTCCAAGTGTACTTCCTATTCTGCAGTTTCAATTCCTTGAGTTGGTAGTTTGTGAGCCCCTCCTAAACAGAACCATAAGCCGGAAGTCCAGGTTGTCATTGTTCTTGTCTTCTGCTCGATAAATGAGATTAAAATCCCCGATGATGAGCCACATGGAGTCGTCCATGGGCTTGGCGGCGGTAACTTCCGTAAGGAAGGCTTCCTTCTCTCCATGGTCGGAGGGGCCGTAGACCGTGGTCAACTTGAACGAGGTACCGCAGGCTCGAACAGAGACGTCCGCCGATATCAGGTGGGTGCCGATATGAATGTTGGAAATGTTCACCTGCTCATCATTCCAAAGCAAAAGAATTCCACCCCTAGTGCCAAGAGTCGGGCGATGCGCGAAGGAGCGAAGCCGAAAACCACCAATATAAGAGGCTGTATGTTGATCTAGCTGGTCCAGCTTGGTTTCTTGAATACAAGCAATGTGGCAAGAGGTGTCTGCGAGGAAGGCATGAACGGTGTCTTTACGGCCTTGGTCGTTTAACCCACGAGTATTCCAATTCGTGATGGAGAGGTCCGGCCCGATCATGATGACTAAAAGGATAAACTGTTGGTAAAAGAAGACGCCCCACAGGCGACACGGCACCGAAGAACAAAACCGACCACAGACACTTGTTCAGCTAAGACAAAGCACACAACGGAAGAACGACTGAGGTGCTAGGCGGACACGTCCTGCGCAACTGGCTCACACCCTCCGGGGCCTCCCATGGCGATAAGGGACTCATCAGCTTCCTCCATGATGTGGATGTTGAGCTTAAAGAGCTTGGAGAAGGCGTCAATCGTCGTGCTCGGGAGCTGCGTGCTGAACTTTTTGATATAGGCCTTCCGCGCCACCAGCAAGGGAACTCCTTCCGCAACCACGCCCATCTTGGAGTTCAGGACCTGCACCGCCTTGTCCAAGGCATGCATCTTTGGCTTGCTGCCCAACCGTGCACTACGGCGAGATTTGGAGACGGGCTACACCTCGGGCTTCCTTGGCAGCTTTGCCACCGGCGTGGGGCACGGAAGAAGCGTCTCCAACAGCCGCACGAAGAGATCTCCGAGAACAACTCTATCGGGTGGAGTAGAACCCTTGCTTGCGATGTCAACTTGCTCGGGGAGGGGGTCATCAGCTTCCAAAGCGTCCTCAAATGACTCAGGAACCACCACAGTGGAAAGAGGTGGTGTAGGTGGTGCATCCCGCTGAATCGGAGAAGTAGGCAGCATCGGGCTGTTCTCCACCTCGTCGCCCCAAGAAGTGCCCTTGGCCGGCACTTCGACGAGCATGGGAGGCGGCGAGGCCAACCTCGAGGAGCCGAAGGTAATCGCCGGCGGGAACTCGTTTATCGCCAAGGACCAGTCCGTACAGGTTGTACCACGCGTGAGAGATGGAACATGCCTTTCAATCGGTGGTTCATACAAAAACCACTCGACAGTGCGATCATCAAAAGCTACTCGAATTTGCCTAAAATTTGAGCTACATTTCTCCGCCACAGCAAACTACTATAAAAATTTGGCTCAGGGATGCTAAATGGAACCTTCTGTCGTGGCGGTGACGCGTCAGCGGCCTCACTCGTCGTTGCTGCCAACGTCGACGTACATCTTCTCCTGCTCCATCGCCACCAGACGCCACTCCTCTGCCTTCTCCGCTTCGCGGTGGCTCGTAAGCGACATGAGCCCGATGACAATGTCGAGGTAGTTGCCGTCGACGAAGTCGCCAGGCCTGAAGCTGGCCTCCTCTATTATCATCTAGGGGGTCCGCTTGAGCTCCACGTCATCGACGTAGTCCTCGGGCGCGAATGCTAGTGCGTCTTCGACCTCCATCTTCACCGGCACCGCAGCGCGAGCTCGAGGACGAGGAGGTGGCATATGGGGAGGAGAAGCGGCGGTGGTAGGGTTTGGACTCACGCTTGGAGAACGTAGGCGGCGGCGCTATCTCGTACCTCGTGTACCGGTACGACCCTCGGAGGCGTGCCGCGTCCGAGCGTTTCTTCTCCGCTTCAGATTTCTCGCATGTGTGCCCGTCCTTGCCTCGCTCGCTCCCTCTTCCGCCACCGCAAATCTAGCCGCCCCACGACATGTCGATCCGCATCCGGACGTCATGGCACTGCAGCGACGGTGGATCTACCCGCGGGCGTTGATTGCTCGTCGGCGGGGTGGCGGAGCGGCAGAGGTGCGCATGGGGCCCGCATCGACCTCTCCGTGCTATGGGTGGATGGCGTTTTTGGGCTGCATCTCGGATCCACTCTCTAGGCCAAACCGCGTATCAGCCCAAACTAGCATAAGCGGGATGATAAGTGGTGTCTGCTAGAGTTACTCTTAGCCGTCCGACTACGGCTGCATATGTAAGGTACGATGCCATATATATAGCCTAAGAGGGGAGCCTGACGTTCGTTTACACGGTAACGACACGCGTTGTAATCATAATGATGGAGATTTAGCTAGCACTCGGAGCAGACGGTACACGGACCAATCTTGGCTTTTGGGAATACATGCCCCACGGATAACGTCTGAATCGAACTGATTTGAGAAACGTGTGATGTAGAAACACGAAAGCTTTTGGCTCACCAAACAAGCTATACTTGGCCTAGAGCGTGCGAGAAAGCACTCCACTAGCAACCAGGGGCGTATTTGGTAGCCTGTATGGATTTATTACACCACTACGGCCAGCGAGATGGGCCTTCATGCGGGTCGCGAATGGTCCATGGGCCATTTGGTATCTTGGGTGGCCTTTTCTACGCCGGAGAGGGAAGCCAAGCCCCATTGTTTGGATGCCTGCACATACTACTTTCTTCCCTGCTCGTGCAGCCCACAACCTATTTGGTTGCAGATAGGAGCGTGTTGTGGTAACCCCTTCCATTAGAGTGGTGAGGTTACCCAGTACTGCAAATTGAAGAACAACACACAATAGATTCAGTTCATCACAAAAGGTGTTGGTAATACACATCAACTACTTAGTGGTCGATGCATCACGAGCGAAGCAACTATAATTCGTGATGCATCACAATTTCATCACACGAGGGGTTAGTATAATACTACCTTGAACAAGTTCAATGTTATAGACCGGGGATCAGGTTGTAGCAAGTCCTAGCTAATGGAGGGATACAAGATCACCTCCTAAAATCAGCAGATCATGACGAAGGAAGCAGAAGCACTAAGCAGGAAACTGCTTGCGGAGCCAGGTCCTAAGCCAGCTCCTCCTCTCTGCTGGCTGCAGCTTACGGTACTTGGCATACTCTACTTCGTTGTCTGCAATGAAGTCGATAGCCCTGACCAGCAAGTTAGGTTAAAGTAGCAGCGCCTTGCACACAAATTGGGGCATGAAGATCGTCTTCATCTGAGCATAGTTCGTGATCGGGGTGCCAACGTACTAACGATGTGTCGGGTAGCGCGGCAATCTACAAGGAACAACTGTTAGTGCGGACGATATTGACATACTTTCAGATCTATGAAGGAAATCAATGAGGCTTCGTACCTTAATGTACTCGTCCACCGCGTGTTCATCACCACCATAGAAACTTCGGCCATCTTCGCTCCAGTCCAGTATGCGATCGGATTTCATCTTCACTATGACGCTCCACTTCGTCCTCCAATTTCTGATGTGGTTGTAGAGCTAAAAATTCATCACATGTATGCCAGCGAATGCAATAACATCAGCGGACACGTTCTTCATCTGCTGCTCTTTGAATCCCATGTTGAAATGGACGGCACTACGGACGAGCTGAACCACCCGGTTGAGCACAAACTCTGATAGCTCAGGTTTCCAAACCATGGCAGGTTTGCTTGCAATCAGACATGGATGAGCATTCACAGTAGGCGTGGACAGATCAGGGGAGCCCAATGTGACAAACACTAGCAGATCAATGAACTACCACTAGCACATCCACATCCTTAAACAATACCACATTAATGAACTACAACTACCACTACCACATCCACATCCTTAAGCAGTACCACATCAATGAACTACCACTACCACATCAATGAACAGCGAGATAAGTAAGAGCAGCCTTACAGTCAAAGGAGCCACACACATCACCGAGGTCGGGGAAGCATGGGACCCTGGCGAAGATGCAAGCAGCACCACCGTCCGAGTGGAAGAGTTAGATGCAACGGCGACAACGGTCCCCGTGGTAGAGTCAGATGCAACCTGGACAACCTCCACAATCTCAATCGGTGACGAAGGAATGTCCTATAATGGATTCGTTCAGACCCCCCCTTCTGTACCCAAAACATCTAGGTCTAAGGCTAGGGTTTGCAGAAGCTTACCAGAAACGAAGTCATCGACGCAGAGGAAGAAGACGACCATCCACGACCAGTAGCCGCTTCCATAGCCAACGTCACCGCCGCAAGCCTCGCCTACCGTGCGGGTGAGAAAGAGCTGGCCATGTCCCTAGATCGGGAAGGGTGGATGAGCTCGAAATGGGGGGAAATTGTAGCACCCTACCTTTTAATAAAGGCAAGAAACCTATGTATAGTGCTATTCCCGGGATCACTAATAGAACACACATTACAAAATATAGTAATCATTGCAATAGTATCAAATTACTACATCGTTGATCCAGAGGGTAAAGTAAAACCTTACAAATTGCATAGTCTCATGGATTAGCTCAGATAAAATTGTTCAGAACGAACACATCCGAAAACAAATCATCAATGAGCCTTCATCATCTTCATGTGCCACAGGCAGACATGTTGGAATGTAGACTCGAGATCCTACCTAGTAATCCTCTTCAGACGAACCTGCACGTTTGAATATACAGCCACACAAATGGAGGTTAGTACAATGATGTACTGGCAAATGACACTTATTTAGTGGCAATTATGACATGTCTATCTACATGATATTTGTCTAGTGGAGTCTTAGCCTAATTTGCATAAAGCTAATTTTATCCTATATTTTATTTAAAACAAAACATTTTGAAATCCTTGAATGACATTATAAATCACCCATGGTTATATCCTCCATGGGTTTTAGAATAATCACATGGTTACATCTCCCATGAGTTTTACAAGGTTGATACACAAATTTTAAATACATTCAGAAAACAATGATGAGATTCTTCCGTACATTCCTTACCTAGAAGCTCAAATTGTCCATAACCGGGGACACGGCTAAGATCTTAGGTTTAACTCTCGGGAGGTTGTGCACTTTCACCTTACGACCCACCCTTCCCAAGAGAAGAATGAGACAAGATCTTTCAGAAGGAAAATCCAACCATACAAACTAGACCAGTTCCCTTGGCTGTCGCCACAACCCATTGTCTAGCCACAAGTTGAATCCTCACAACTTAATTAATCTTGGCAGAGCCCATAATACCATAAGGTTGCACTGGATGCTATCTATAACATGGACGACTTGGTAATCTCTTTAATCCTGGGTGGCCAACCACAAGTGGAACTCACAAGCTTAAAATCCCTTACATGTAGTAGACCCCCACACGATCCCCTGGTGAAAACCAGGTGTGCAGTCAAAAGCGACCACTCTACAACATGCGAACTCTCAGGGCTTCACCACTTCAGCCCACTAGCTAAATGACTAGGAGCGTGGACCTGAGCAGCCGCCCACCAATCAACCAATCCACCCAGGTGTTTCATTAGGGTTGTTAATTTTTTAAAATTTTCAAACAATCCCATCCAATAACGAAACAACACTTGGCATTTGATGTTGCAAGCAAAAGTAAGGCATCCTAGCAATGGGTTCAGGAGTAGCTACACACTACTAGGGTTTGTTAAGCATAGCATAATACTTTACTTTTGAAAACAAAATCCTACCATGCATACTAGTTTCAAAAACACTAATGCATAAATAAAATAAGTAGGATTTGAATGTCACTTACCTTTTTGGTAATTAAAGATCGTTCACTTCTCTCAACAAAACACGTCGCTCTTCACACGACTATAAGATAAAATATAGCACAACATAAACACACCATTCAACAACAACAACAAAATCAAACAAGACAACAATCAGAAATCGCTCTATGGTACTAAGGTGTGGCATGAGGTTTGGCTTGCAAGATATGGTGGTGAGAGTTTGGATGGCAAGTCACATGATTAGAATAATGGACCATCGAAGATATAAATGAAGAATATTTATGCTTTACATTTGGAACGGCTAAGTCAAATACTTAGAAAGAAAGAAGTATTTTCTAGGCCAAATGCTTAGAAGGAAAATGTTGGCAAGGAACTATGGTCAGGAGTTGTTTGCTACACAAGAATGGATAACTGAAATGATCCATGTGATAAAATCACATGAGTCTCAATTGGCGCAACTCAAAATACTATTAAGTAGAGTGTGACAACACTTACTAAGATAGCATGAGTTGCACATAGGTTTCGATATGGATTTGTGATATATTGAATTACTCAATTAACTCATTTGTAAATTGAATAGTTCAATATAAGCCAATAAGATTAGTGGGCATATGGTTGAATATGTATGAGTGATACTTAGAAGGATGGTGGCTGCTTGGACTCAAGATTTTCTTGGACAAAGGGATTAACTTGTACCAGGGTTGAATTTTGAAGGTATAGTCATGTCAATGCTTTAAATTGTTTCTTGAAGCATTCAACTATTCTCAAATGCAACTTGACATAGTGTGACAACACTTATCAAAGTAGCACAAGATCACACATAGCATTGGGTATGAACTAACGATATATCGAAGTACTCATATAACTCATTTGAAAGTTGAATAGTTCGAACTAAGTGGAAGGATTGAATGGCATGAGGTTGTATAGGCATGAATGATATCGGGATTTGGTTCGCGGAGCCTTGTGATATGGGGTAGAGTATCTCCACCCTACTAAAGCAAGGTAAAAATCTAAACTAGGACATGTCACACTTTACTCAAATAACTCAATTGTTATTTCAATAATATGGACTAGGATAACATGTTTTGGAGAGATGTGAGCATGAAACATGATGAATGTGTCTAAATGATATTCATAGTCGAAGAACGGTATCGCGGACCATTGAAATACCGCGAAAATAAAGTGCACTAAATTGACATGCAAAATTTCTAAACTGATCTACGCATTTTACTGATTCCAACGGTATAAAGTTTGTCGAAAACCGACGTGTAGAACTCAAGATATGAATTTTACAAATTGCGGATAAGTTCTAATGGTGTCCGAAAAGTTGTCCGAGCAAGTTGCTCGGATGGAAAAACTTCCTACATGAAAGTTGTAGAAGATCTAATTATAAACTTAACGAAAGTACCACTATTCTAAATGAAGATCTAGATCTAAAGATAAAAATTTACGAAGATACGTATTACAGTCTAGATAAAAAGAGCGGGAATATGACTATTACAACGTGAGGGATATTTCGGGCGACGTTCTTCCGTGTAGCGTCGCGGATGTTGCGCCGCGAGCGTGTGTGCGTTTGGGGCTGCCTCTTTGGGAGCTATTTATAGGGGGGGGGGGAATAGGGTTTGGGAGGGGAGCCGGGTGGTGGCGGCGGCGGCGCTGGGAAGTTGGTGCGAGCGCGCGCGCTGCGAGGTTAGGCTGGCGTGCGTGCGTGTCTGCTGTGGGCTGGGGAGTGGAATTGGGCTGGGGCTGGGCCAAGCTGGGGGTGGCCGGGTGGGCTGGGTGGCCTGGGAAGGCTGTGGTAGTCCTGGTGGGCCGAATGGGCCAGGTGGGCCGCGGCGTTGGCGACGCCGCACGGGCTGCCGCGCGCGGGCGGTGCTGGGCCAGGCGGGGCCGGGCGAGCTGGGCCGTTTCGGCCAGGCCGCTCCTTTTGTTTTTTTTAAACAGAAATTGAAATACACTTTGCGGCTTCAAAACAAATTGGAAAAATGCAAATAAAGTACCGTTGGATTCGTCATGAAAATTCCTTTAATATAATATCAAATTTTGGACAAGGTATAAACTTTATAAAACCAAAATTTTACATACATGTCTATGTGGCTGTAGTGCCTTTTTAGGGTTTAATATTTTCTCAAATAAAATCTTTTATAAGTTTCAAAACCTCCAAACAAAATAGAGTATTGTTGGAAAATCTTTTGAAATGAAAACTCCATTTTGGAAATTATTTTTAAATAACTTCAAAAAGTTTTAATTCTTTATGAATTTTCAATCAATTTCAAACAATCAAGCATTAAATTTATTTTTATTTTACATTCCAAAATTTAGAAAATTTCGGGATGTGACAGAAATGGGGGATTTGGATTTGGCGGTGAGGGCGTCGCCCCTATATATGGTGGCGAAAATTCAAGCGTGGTGACCGAATTCATCCCACCGAGATTTCGCCGTCACGCTCGAGCTCACGCAATCTCCCGCGGTAGCTCTGCGAGAACGCGGTGTTCTCCAGTCGTGAGAAAATGGGAGTGGCTCGCTAGAAACGGCTGAACTAGCGTTTCTCCTGGACCTGGCCCGAGGGTGCTTTGAGAACCGATTCGTGCAAGAACGCGAGCGAGGCCAGTTAACCAAACCGGTCGAAAATGACTGGTCCAATGCGAAATAACGGACGCCCAGGCTGCCAAACGCGCTCGAGACTGACCCTTGAGGTAGCAAGTACTCTCTACGTCGCTCGTGGACGGTGTGTGTTTGTTGGGTTTGGCTTGCTAGCTCTTGAGAATTAAGGGTGTCAAGTGGGATCCCACTTTTATCCCACTTGTAGTATAATTTAACTTTTTTAGTACAAATTTTGACATCAAAATTTAAACTACATGGTACAAAATGACATCCCACCGGGATCCCACCTTGACACCCTATTGAGAATGCAGACTCGTGTCTGACCGATGTCCTTGCACTTCATTCATCATCGCACCTTTCTTCGGCTATCTGTTTGTTCATCGTCCGTCCATCGGAACGGAATGGATAATGTCCACTTTCCATGCGGAGACCGAGCTCCATTGTTGGCGACTGACTAGTTTTTTCCGATAAAGTGGCGACTGACTAGTGGTGGAATGAACGATGATATGGTCCAATGCAACTTTCCCGCTCGATCCATGCTAGATGTCAGGCAAGAGGAAGAAGCTCCACATATGGTTTCGCAACGCTAATCGCGCTCCACGGTACCATCCTCAAAGGCGAGGATCCAAAAGCAAAGCACGATATGGATCATTGGCTTCCAATCCGACGGCCAGAAAATCAGGAGCAGTGCACGAAGGCTCGGACCGGTAGCATAACGGAATATCAACATCATCGCGGTTGTGTACGCAGATAGAGGATTGACGCACCATCACCATGATCGGTCGATGCCACACCGCCATATATGATGCCCCCCATAGGGGGCCTCACAGAGATTAGCATCTCTCAGCCATTAGATCTTGTCTGGTGATGAATCCTATCCCTTCATTTTGAGGTCTCCACCCGCAGGGGTATTTTCGACCTTTCAGTGCCTGCCACATAAAACCGAGATCGACGGAGGGAAACCCTAGCCGCCTTTGCCCAATCGGTTGTGCCCGTCCTCCTCCCAATCCCCGCACGCCTCTCCCCCAATCGCTCACCTCGCACCCTCTCCACCCCTCTGCCTCCACCGCGGTCCTCTCTGGAACAGCCGGCGCGGGCGACGGGCGGCGTGGCCGAACTCCGGCAGGGGCCGCCGGCGCGAGCAAGGGTCGGCCCAGCCGGTCGGGCGACCTCCACACAACGTCATCTTTCGCGCCAGGGCGTCGGCGGCGGCGACCGCGTGCTCCGAGCGCTCGCGTGGCGGCGAGCGCGCGCCTGGGCGTCGGCGGCGGCTACGAGCGTGTGCCTGGGCGTCGGTGGAGGTGACCGCGCGTGTGGGCGTCGGCGGAGGTGGCAAGCGCGCGTCTGGGCGAGCTAGAGTCTTTTTCGTTTTGGTTCTTGGTTCATTTGGGTGGTTTTCTCTTCCGTTCTTATTCGCTGTGCGCGCGCATGAGATGCCTCTGGCGCTAGGTGATTTCGTGGCTGCGGTGGCCCAATTTCGTGGTGGAGATGCTCCGCCTCGCTGCCTCGCATCGTCCATGGCCGGGACACGCTCCTCTCGCCGCCGCCACCGCCGCCGCCTGTAGGTTCTAGCGACACACCGATGGCGAGGCCGGCGGCCAAGGTGCTGCCCGTGAAGCACCTGGCGGCGCACGCCGTCGTCGCTGTCCTCGGACTGGTTCTGGTCGCCGATTTCCTCTGGGCCTCCTCCAGTTCCGCCTCCTCCTCCGCCATCTGGTCCACAAGGCTCGATATCTCCTCTCGCCCCACGGCGTCGACGGTGCCCTCAGCGTCGAAGGTGAGCCCCCAAATCTTAAACCCGACGCTAGGGAAACTCCACTCGCCTTCAATTGTTCCGTGCTCCGGCAGTTGTCCGGCGTGCGATTAGTGAGATCTGGTTGGAAATTATTGTCTGTCGTGGTGTGCGATTATTAGTTTCCCTGTATACTTTCTCGTTGGAGTAGACATCCATTTGCTGCCTTCAACTGCTCGATTCGTAAATTTCCTAGGTAATTTCTGCATGTTCAGGCCATGAATCATCTCCTTCTCTGAAATGTTGGGCTTTCTCCAATTGAGCATATGCTATTCTTTCATTATTTCTTGCATTAGCTAAAGATTGCAGGTTGTTGTCCACTAGGTTGTTGTCCACTGCAGGAGTCATCACAGACTCAGCTCCAATTATACGCAGTTTGTTTTGTCAAATTGTTTCCCGATTTGAGGCTGGAGATGTGCACACTAATTATTTCTATAAATGTCAGGTGTAAAAGACTATTGATAGGATGACAATAGGAGGACAAGAGATGCCGCATTACCTCCCTGGCCTCTTCTTCGGCAAGGATCTGCAGGTTCTCTCTGTCTTTGGCAAGTAACACGAACATGTTTATCATAGCCACGTGTAGTGTTATACAACTAAGAAATTATTTTAATTAGAAAAAAAACACTACTTTTTATAGTGCTATTGTCGGCCCAGTAATCGCGCCTTTCAACTTCTGACACATACTATTCAAGATCATCGCTTATTTTCTTTCTGCCCAGTAATGCCCACGTTGGCATGCTTATTATTGACCAGCATGGAATTAGCGTTACATTGGTTATTGGGAATGCATTTATTAGGTGCCCTAAAAATTCAAGATCATCGCTTATTTTCTTTCTGCCCAAAATAGTACTCGTGAGCTGACATGTGCCGATTTGTGTGTAGCACACCAGACAGGTGGTTGTTCTTAAATTTACCTCTCTGATAGTGCTTCTCATGTTTCTCCATGAACACCGCTGATGTATAAGTTTTAAGATGGATTTTGCAAAATGGCATACTATATTTGATAGCACATTTTCATGGCCATCCTAATTTATTTTCTTGGTGCATTCTCTATTAATACTCAAGGTGATGTGACTTCTTGAGAGTACATAACAAATACCACGCGGGTTCCAACTACTTGGCAATAGAATTTCTATCTGAATTTATTTCTCTGTGTGGGGTTTTAAAAGGTTATGCTAGGCCCATAAAAAAGTTCATATATTACAATGAGATCGCTGGAATCTCAGTTGATGCATACCCTTTTTATTTACTTATCTCTGGATCACCGGCTTGCGATAACTTTTCAAATAACAAGAGGGATTTCTCTGAAATCTGCATTTTCTTTCTTTAGGATTCAGTTCATGCCTCTTAGTGTTGTTGTTTCATTTATGCTAGCTTCATTAACATGCAGCTAGAACACCAACAGAGACACAAGATCTGTATTTCTATTTTGTGTAGAGTTTATTCAGTTCAACTCATCGGTGGAACATGCTCGACTCGATCGCTAATATTCTCTCTTATGACTTATTTATTTCTGGTGGACTTGTACCATGATGAAGACACTCGAGAGACCTGCAATAACTCTCTTATGTCTCCTCCGGCTGTAGGATAACGTTGCATAGAAAACAAAAATTTTCCTACCGCGAACACGCAATCCAAGCCAAGATGCAATCTAGAAGACGGTAGCAACGAGGGGTATCGAGTCTCACCCTTGAAGAGATTCCAAAGCCTACAAGATGAGGCTCTTGTTGCTGCGGTAGACGTTCACTTGCCGCTTGCAAAAGCGCGTAGAAGATCTTGATCACGATCGGTTCCGGCGCCACGAACGGGCAGCACCTCCGTACTCGGTCACACGTTCGGTTGTTGATGAAGACGACGTCCACCTCCCCGTTCCGGCGGGCAGCGGAAGTAGTAGCTCCTCTTGAATCCGACGGCACGACGGCGTGGTGTCGGTGGCGGTGTAGAAGTCCGGCGGAGCTTCGCTAAGCAAACCGGGCAATATGAAGTGGAGGAGCAAAGCTAGGGTTTGGGAGGGGGTGGCCGGCCACTCAGGGGGCGGCCAAGCTATGGTCTTAGGGGTGGCCGGCCCCCTCCCTTGGCCCCTCATTATATAGGTGGATCCCAAGTGTTGGTGTCCAAGTCTTCGAATAAGACCCGAAACCAAAACCTTCCATAGGAGGGGGCAAACCTAGCCCAACTAGGACTCCCACCCAAAGGTGGGATTCCCACCTCCCATGTGGGGGTGGCCGGCCCCCTATGGTGGAGTCCACTTGGGACTCCACCCCCACTAGGGCTGGCCGGCCATGGAGGTGGAGTCCCTTGTGGACTCCACCTTCCTTGGTGGTTTCTTCCGGACTTTTCTAGAACCTTCTAGAACCTTCCATAGAACCTTCCGCGACATTTTATTCACATAAAATGACATCCTATATATGAATCTTATTCTCCGACCATTCCGGAACTCCTCGTGATGTCCGGGATCACATCCGGGACTCCGAACAAATATTCCAACTTCATTCCATATTCAAGAACTACCATTTCAACATCCAACTTTAAGTGTGTCACCCTACGGCTCGAGAACTATGCGGACATGGTTGAGTACTCACTCCGACCAATAACCAATAGCGGGATCTGGAGATCCATAATGGCTCCCACATATTCAACGATGACTTTAGTGATCGAATGAACCATTCACAAACATTACCAATTCCCTTTGTCTCGCGATATTTTACTTGTCCGAGGTTTGATCTTCGGTATCACTCTATACCTTGTTCAACCTCGTCTCCTGACAAGTACTCTTTACTCGTACCGTGGTATGTGGTCTCTTATGAACTCATTCATATGCTTGCAAGACATTAGACGACATTCCACCGAGAGGGCCCGGAGTATATCTATCCGTCATCGGGATGGACAAATCCCACTCGTTGATCCATATGCCTCAACTCATACTTTCCGGATACTTAATCCCACCTTTATAACCACCCATTTACGCAGTGGTGTTTGGTGTAATCAAAGTACCTTTCCAGTATAAGTGATTTACATGATCTCATGGTCATAAGGACTAGGTAACTATGTATTGAAAGCTTATAGCAAATAACTTAATGACGAGATCTTATGCTACGCTTAATTGGGTGTGTCCATTACATCATTCATATAATGATATAACCTTGTTATTAATAACATCCAATGTTCATGATTATGAAACTAATCATCCATTAATCAACAAGCTAGTTTAAGAGGCATACTAGGGACTTCTTGTTGTCTACATATCACACATGTACTAATGTTTCGGTTAATACAATTATAGCATGACATATAAACATTTATCATAAACATAGAGATATAATAACTACTTTTATTATTGCCTCTAGGGCATATCTCCTTCGCTCTCCCACTTGCACTAGAGTCAATAATCTAGATTACATTGTAATATACCTAACACCCATGGCATTCTCGGTGTTGGTCATGCTTTGCCCTAGGGAGAGCTTTAGTCAACGGATCTGCTACATTCGGATCGGTGTGTACTTTGCAAATCTTTACTTCTCCATCTTCGATGTACTCGCGAATCGAGTGGTAACGCAGCTTGATATGCTTCAGCCTCTTGTGTGACCTTGGCTCTTGTGCATTGGCGATGGCACCCATGTTATCACAAGTAAATGATTAATGGGTCCAATGCACTAGGAACCACACCGAGCTCTACAATGAACCTCTTCATCCATACCGCTTCGATGAAGCCTCGAAGCCGCTATGTACTCGATTCTCGTTGAAGACTTCGCCACCGTGCACCGCTTCGAGCTTGCCCAACCTATCGCAGCACCATTCAATATAAACACGTACCCGAATTGTGACTTAGAGTCATCAGGATCAGTGTTCCAACTTGCATCGGTGTAACCATTTACAACGAGCTCTTGGTCACCTCCATAACAAAGAAACATATCCTTAGTTCTTTTCAAGTACTTCAGGATATTCTTGACCGCCGTCCAGTGTTCCATTCCTGGATCACTTTGATATCTCGCTAGTCAAACTAACAAGCATGTGCTATATCCGGTCTAGTACATAGCATGGCATACATGATAGATCCTATCGCCGAGGCATAGGGGATATTACTCATCCTTTCTCTTTCATCTGCCGTAGCCGGTCCTTGAGTCTTACTCAAGACCTTGCACTGGTAACATAGGTAAGAATCCTTTCTTACTTTCGTCCATTCTAAATTTCTTTAGAATCTTGTCCAGATATGTACTCTGCGATAGCCCTATTAGGCGTCTTGATCTATCTCTATAAATCTTGATGCCTAATATATACGATGCTTCACCAAGGTCTTTCATTGAAAAACTATTATTCAAATAACCTTTTACATCGCTTAATAGTTCTATATCATTCCCAATTAATAATATGTCATCTACATATAATATCGGGAATGCTACGAGCTCCCACTCACTTTCTTGTAAATACAGGCCTCTTCATGACACTGTATAAACCCAAAGTCTTTGATCACCTTATCAAAGCGTCGGTTCCAACTTCTTGATGCTTGCTTCAGTCCATAGATTGAACGCTGAAGTTTGCATACTTTGTCAGCATTTTTAGGATCGACAAAACCTTTGGGTTGTACCATATACAACTCTTCCTCAATGTCTCCATTAAGGAACGCCGTTTTGACATCCATCCGCCAAATCTCATAATCGAAAAATGCAGCTATTGCTAACAAAATCCTCACAGATTTTAGCTTCGCTACAGGTGAGAAAGTCTCATCGTAGTCAACTCCTTGAATTTGTCGGAAACCCTTTGCGACAAGTCGAGCTTTATAGACAAGTAATATTACCATCAGCATCTCGTTTTTCTCTTGAAGATCCATTTATTCTCGACGACCTTTCGGCTATCGAGTAAGTCTACCAAAGTCCATACTTTGTTATCATACATGGATCCCATTTCGGATTTCATGGCTTCTTGCCATTTGTTGGAATCTGGGCTCATCATTGCTTCTTCATACGTCGCAGTGGTCCTCATCATTGTTATCATGACATTTAGACAAGGATCATACCAATCGAGAGTGGCACGTTCCCTTGTCGATCTGCGAGGTTCGCAGTTTCCTCGTTCGAAGTTTCATGATCATTATCATTAGCTTCCTCTTGCTCGGTGTAGGCGGTACATGTACAACTTCCGGTATCGCGCTACTCCGATCAACGAGTATAGATTCATTAATCTCATCGAGTTCTACTTTTCTTCCAAGTCACTTCTTTAGTGAGAAATTCTTTCTCAAGAAAGGTTCCGTTCTTTGCAACAAATATTTTGCCTTCGGATTTGTGATAGAAAGTATACCCTATAGTTTCCTTAGGGTATCCTATGAAGACGCATTTCTCCGCTTTGGGTTCTAGCTTGTCCGGTTGTAACTTCTTTACATAGGCTTCGCAACCCCAAACTTTCGAGAACGACAGACTTTAGGTTTCTTATTAAACCATAATTCATACGGTGTCGTTTCTACGGATTTTGATGGTGCTCTATTTAAAGTGAATGCGGTCGTCTCTAATGCATAACTCCAAAATGATATTGGCAAATCAGTAAGAGACATCATAGAACGAACCATATCTAAGAGAGTTCGATTACGACGTTCGGATACACCGTTTCGTTGTGGTGTTCCGGCGGTGTCAATTGTGAAAGTATTCCGCATTTCTTTAAATGCATGCCAAACTCATAACTCAGATATTCACCTCCACGATCAGATTGTAGAAATTTTATCTTCTTGTTACGTTGATTTTCTACTTCACTTTGAAATTCCTTAAACTTCTCGAAAGTTTCGGATTTATGTTTCATGAAATAGATATACCCATATCTACTTAGATCATCTGTGAAGGTTAGAACATAACGATAACCACCGCGCGATGCTACACTCATTGGTCCGCACACATCGGTATGTATGATTTCCAATAAGTCAGTAGCTCGCTCCATTATACCAGAAAATGGAGTCTTAGTCATTTTTCCCATTAGACATGCTTCGCATCTATCAAGTAACTCAAAGTCAAGTGATTCAAGTAATCCATCAGTATGGAGTTTCTTCATGCGCTTCACTCCAATATGACCAAGACGACAGTGCTACATATAAGTAGAATTATCATTCAATTTAATTCGCTTAGCATCAATGTTATGTATATGCGTATCACTACTATCGAGATCTAACGTAAATAAGCCATTCTTTTGTGGTGCTCGACCATAAAAGATATTATTCATAAAAATAGAACAACCATTATTCTCAGACTTGAATGAATAACCGTCTTGCATTAAACAAGATCCTGATATAATGTTCATGCTCAACGCGGGTACAAAATAACAATTATTTAGGCTTAAAACTAATCCCGAAGGTAGATGTAGAGGAAGTGTGCCGACAGCGATCATATCGACTTTGGATCCATTTCCAACGCGCATTGTCACTTCATCTTTCAGTAGTCTTCGTTTATTCTTTAGTTCCTGTTTCGAGTTACAGATATGAGCAACCGAACCAGTATCAAATACCCGGTACTAGAACGAGAACCAGTGAGATAAACATCTATAACATGTATATCGGATATACCTTCTTTCTTCTTCTTGACAAGGCCGCTCTTCGATCAGCCGGATACTTGGAGCAATTACGCTTCTAGTGTCCCTTCTCCTTGCAGTAATAGCACTCAGCATCAGGTTTAGGGCCGTTCTTAGGTTTCATAGGAGGCGTGGCAGCTTTCTTGCCATCCTTCTTGAATTTTCCCTTAGACTTGCCCTGGTTCTTGAAACTAGTGGTCTTGTTGACCATCAACACTTGGTGCTCTTTCTTGATCTCAATCTCAGCAGCTTTTAGCATGCCAAAGAGTTCAGGTAACTCCTTGTTCATGTTCTCGCATATTGTAGTTCATCACAAAGTTCTTGTAACTTGGTGGCAGTGATTGAAGGACACGATTAATCCCCAGTCCGTTAGGAATCACTATTCCCAAGTCACTGAGTTTCTTCGCATGCCCGGTCATGGCGAGCATGTGCTCACTAATGGAGCTGCCTTCTTCCATCATACAGCTGAAGAAATGTTTCGATGCTTCATAGCATTCCACGGCCGCATGAGTCTCGAAAATAGTCTTCAACTCTTTCATCAACTCATGAGGATCGTGGTGCTCAAAACGTTTTTGAAGATCGGATTCCGGATCGCACAGATGGCACACCGAACTTGAGAGTACCGAGTTTTCCGAGTCTCGTAAACAGCTCTTTACTTCATCGGTTTCAGTTTCTGCAGGAGGGTCACCTAGCGGTGCATCAAGCACATATTGCAGATTTCCGCCGGAGAGGAAGATCCTCACATGACGGAACCAGTCGGTGAAGTTGCTACCGTTGCTCTTAAGCTTTTCTTTCTCTAGGAACCGGTTAAAATTGATTGGGGACGCCATCTCTACAACATATATTTGCAATAGTTTAGACTAAGTTTATGACAAATTGAGTTCAAATTTTAATTCAATATAATTAAAAATCTAGGTGAACTCCCACTCAAAACAATATCCCTCGCATTGTCTTAGTGATCACATGAACCAAATCCACTACACCATAGTCCGATCATCACGAGACAAGGTGTAATTTCAATGGCGAACACTCAAAGTGTTCATCATATCAATCATATGATTCATGCTCTACCTTTCGGTATCACGTGTTCCGAGACCATGTCTGTACATGCTAGGCTCGTCAAGGCCACCTTAGTATCCGCATGTGCAAATCGGCTTGCACCCGTTGTATGCACTTGTTGATTCTATCACACCCGATCATCACGAGATGCTTCGAAACGACAAGTCTTGGCAACGGTGCTACTAAGGATGAACACTTTATTATCTTGAGATTTTAGTGAGGGATCATCTTATAATGCTACCGTCGCGATCTAAGCAAAATAAGATGCATAAAAGGATTAACATCACATGCAGTTCATATGTGATATGATATGGCCCTTTTGTCTTTGCGCCTTTGATCTTCATCTCCAAAGCACGGACATGATCTCCATCATCTTCGGCATGATCTCCATCATCGTCGGCTGAAGCACCAAGGTCAATGGCGCCGTCTTCATGATTGTCCTCCATGTAGCAACTATTACAACTACTTTGAAATACTACTCAACATGAAATTTAAAGACAACCATAAGGCTCCCGCTCGGTTGCCACAATACAATAATGATCATCTCATACATATTCATCATCACATTATGGCCATATCACATCACCAAACCCTGCAAAAACAAGTTAGACGCTCTCTAATTTGGTTTGCATATTTTACGTGGTTTAGGGTTTTCGATATAGATCTAATCTACCTACGAACATGAACCACAACGTTGATACTAATGTTGTCAATAGAAGAGTAAATTGAATCTTTACTATAGTAGGAGAGACAGACACCCGCAAAGCCTCTTATGCAATACAAGTTGCATGTCGAACGAGGAACAAGTCTCATGAACGCGGTCATGTAAAGTTAGTCCGAGCCGCTTCATCCCACTATGCCATAAAGATGCAAAGTACTCAACTAAAGATAACAAGAGCATCAACGCCCACAAACCATTGTGTTCTACTCGTGCAACCATCTATGCATAGACACGGCTCCGATACCACCGTAGGATAACGTTGCATAGAAAACAAAAATTTTCCTACCGCGAACACGCAATCCAAGCCAAGATGCAATCTAGAAGACGGTAGCAACGAGGGGGTATCGAGTCTCACCCTTGAAGAGATTCCAAAGCCTACAAGATGAGGCTCTTGTTGCTGCGGTAGACGTTCACTTGCCGCTTGCAAAAGCGCGTAGAAGATCTTGATCACGATCGGTTGGGCAGCACCTCCGTACTCGGTCACACGTTCGGTTGTTGATGAAGACGACGTCCACCTCCCCGTTCCGGCGGGCAGCGGAAGTAGTAGCTCCTCTTGAATCCGACGAGCACGACGGCGTGGTGTCGGTGGCGGTGTAGAAGTCCGGCGGAGCTTCGCTAAGCAAACCGGGCAATATGAAGTGGAGGAGCAAAGCTAGGGTTTGGGAGGGGGTGGCCGGCCACTCAGGGGGCGGCCAAGCTATGGTCTTAGGGGTGGCCGGCCCCCTCCCTTGGCCCCTCATTATATAGGTGGATCCCAAGTGTTGGTGTCCAAGTCTTCGAATAAGACCCGAAACCAAAACCTTCCATAGGAGGGGCAAACCTAGCCCAACTAGGACTCCCACCCAAAGGTGGGATTCCCACCTCCCATGTGGGGTGGCCGGCCCCCTATGGTGGAGTCCACTTGGGACTCCACCCCCACTAGGGCTGGCCGGCCATGGAGGTGGAGTCCCTTGTGGACTCCACCTTCCTTGGTGGTTTCTTCCGGACTTTTCTAGAACCTTCTAGAACCTTCCATAGAACCTTCCGCGACATTTTATTCACATAAAATGACATCCTATATATGAATCTTATTCTCCGGACCATTCGGAACTCCTCGTGATGTCCGGGATCACATCCGGGATTCCGAACAAATATTCCAACTTCATTCCATATTCAAGAACTACCATTTCAACATCCAACTTTAAGTGTGTCACCCTACGGCTCGAGAACTATGCGACATGGTTGAGTACTCACTCCGACCAATAACCAATAGCGGGATCCGGAGATCCATAATGGCTCCCACATATTCAACGATGACTTTAGTGATCGAATGAACCATTCACAAACATTACCAATTCCCTTTGTCTCGCGATATTTTACTTGTCCGAGGTTTGATCTTCGGTATCACTCTATACCTTGTTCAACCTCGTCTCCAGACAAGTACTCTTTACTCGTACCGTGGTATGTGGTCTCTTATGAACTCATTCATATGCTTGCAAGACATTAGACGACATTCCACCGAGAGGGCCCAGAGTATATCTATCCGTCATCGGGATGGACAAATCCCACCGTTGATCCATATGCCTCAACTCATACTTTCCGGATACTTAATCCCACCTTTATAACCACCCATTTACGCAAGTGGTGTTTGGTGTAATCAAAGTACCTTTCCGGTATAAGTGATTTACATGATCTCATGGTCATAAGGACTAGGTAACTATGTATTGAAAGCTTATAGCAAATAACTTAATGACGAGATCTTATGCTACGCTTAATTGGGTGTGTCCATTACATCATTCATATAATGATATAACCTTGTTATTAATAACATCCAATGTTCATGATTATGAAACTAATCATCCATTAATCAACAAGCTAGTTTAAGAGGCATACTAGGGACTTCTTGTTGTCTACATATCACACATGTACTAATGTTTCGGTTAATACAATTATAGCATGACATATAAACATTTATCATAAACATAGAGATATAATAACTACTTTTATTATTGCCTCTAGGGCATATCTCCTTCACCGGCGCCCCAAACATGTAGCTAGAACAACAACAGAGACACAAGGTCTGTACTTTTATTTTGTGTAGAGTTTATTCAGTTCAACTCATCAGTGGAAGATGCTGACTCGATCGCCGATATTCTCTCTTATGACTCATTTATTTCCCCTGGACTTGTAGCATGATGAAGACACTCGAGAGACCTGCAATAAGTGTGCGAACCTTGGTGGAGACGAGATAATGGTAGTATGATTCAGATTTGAGGAAACACCGTGTGACTTGCTTCTCTTCAGTAGATGTTTACGCATGATATTCTCTGCGAAAACTTGATTTTTTTTTATGGTTTGAGTTAATTGATGGTAGATTGCTATTGTTTGTACATATGTTTGTTATGCACTTACCGTTTACTCATGATATAGTTTTAACTCTCAAGCATGGTTAATATAGTGTTCGGAGAAGATGAGAAATGATCATTTCTCTTAAATGTTTCACCAAGGTACATGGGTGCAACTTTGTTGTATTGAACATGATTCATTTGCATTGGTTTAGCTTTGGGTGATGCAAGCCCTAATCATATTTACATTTCCTTTCCGTTGTCGCTTTTAAAGACCATGCTGCGATGGCCGACAATGCATTGCCTATGTAGATGATAATTTTAGCGTTCCTTGCTTTTGTTGCTCTCGGCAAAATCAACAACTGTTAATTTCTATATTATATATATTCCTCTTGTTATTTACTATGGTTTGTGATGATTTGTAAAACCTAAAAATTATTAGCATTTCCCTATCTATACATGGGTCTTACGGGATCATGTGCCAAGGCGAACCCAATCTGTACTTTTTTTCTTTAGGTAGCGGCTTTTGAAGAGAACAGAAGTCTATGGACTGAGCTAACATACATATGAGTCAAAGGATTCAGTTCATGCCTCTTACTGTTGGTTTTTCATTTATGTTGGCTTGATTAACGAGAATCGGTAATGTATTATTTTCATCATCTTCTGTACAATAGACGTTGATGATTCATCTTCAGATATATGTTCGTTTTTGGGACCAGACTACCAATTCAATAGGCTGCTAGATGGACTGGAAACCAGATATGGTAAGGCCTCCAAGATAGGTGTTGTTATTTATACATATTTGTTCGCCATGCATTGTCGGATGCCAAATGTTTTCATGCTAAATTTTTTTGCGCTTGTCGCAGCTTTTCTCGCCATTTCGTGTCCATTGCGTGCCTAATGCTATCTCCTTGTGGACCCAGGCAGGGAAATATCCTAGGATGCATCTTGCTGAATTTATCAATTTTATTCTATTTGAAAACGTGGTATGCTTCACCAAGCCTTCGACATGTCAAAAATACTCTGCTATTTTGATCATACTTGCTATTTTGATTCATCTGGGGTAGCTATGATCTATTATTAGTATATCCTGGTATATGTGCTCCCCTTTAGGTTATGCTTGACAATTATGCATCATATCAATTTATGTTATCTCAGATGTTGGATTTTATAAATAGCGCTCTTAATAGCCTTTGTGGATGCCTGTCACCTAATGTTTCTAACAATTAGTGGTAAGGGTTATTGCATTTTCTTAAGTTGGCCTTCACAGTAATATGCTTTCTCCATTAAGAGAAAAATATAGGTAGTACTGCTGACCTCAAAATAGAAATTAGCTTTCCTAGGTACTTCATCTTTCAACCTTTCCACTTGGTAGGAATATTTTGTTCAGGGTTCAGAGATGGTTCTTCATTCTTGTCTTGGGTTGAACTTGCTCTTTGTTATTAGGCTGCTTCTTTTAGGGTTAATGTGTGGTTTCCTCTTTTCAATTTAGTACATCCATCCTGTGTGTAAATGTTTTATTTATTTGTTGTCTGTCCTCTTCCTTTAACTCATCTCTAGCATGAAGAGCTTGCTCGCCACTATTGCTTCCAGTCAGGATGGGATGATGTTGTTTAGGAGGTGTTCATAGTACCAGGTCTCCATAGACATGACCGTTTCAGAATAGGAACAAGGTAATAACACTCCTGATTGAGAATCTCATGGCGTGTCTATTGTTTCTGGATTACACCTTCCCATGTGATGTGACTATTGTTCCCTTGATTGACAATCTCATGCCACACTTTAGAGATTGTTAGTTAAATTTGTATGCAAATATGCAATCTTATACTATCACACGTACTTTAGTTTAAAATGCTTAACATAGATATCGAACTGCATTTTTGTATTATTTTTAGTTGTTGTACTATTATTTCTCCTATTTTGTCAGCCCAGAAAGATAAAGGATAGTTTCTGCTGCACAAAGATTCATAAATGGGATACATCATCTCTTACGTATCTGATTATCTGTGTCCAGGATGCAGTCTAGGTGTTTGAAAACTGAAGTGAAACCTGCTATGTAAGGACATTGTTCGTATTTTGCAATGCAACTATTCCAGATGCTTTAGATTTCAGAGCATTTGGGTTGTTATGCATGTATGGATGTTTTCTCTTTATGTTGTGCATTTCAACTGTGATAGTTTGGAGTGTGCTCGTTTATTTAGCTGCATATACTTGGCAGGTTATGAAAGTAATTAAATATATTCTTCAAAATCAAGATATGGGCATGCTTCTTTTGCTTGTATCAGCACACATTTGTTCTAATTATATTTTCTTGTGCTTTCTACTGCTTTTAGTGCAGTTTAATTTCATAGAAAGTAAGCACAGTTAAGCATGTTAACCTCTTCTTTTTCTTAGATGCATCTTACATCACTACAAAATATGATATGGTGTCGAGTGTTGCTCTGTTCTTTCATTCTCTGTCAATTATTGTGGTATATTGCAAAGCTACTCGTTCTTTGGCGTAGCTCCTGAGAGGATACTTGTGTTCTTCAGTATGCCTCATTTAGCTTTCACGTCATCCTATGTTATGGTGGTTAAACCTGTAGTTGGTCATTTTGACAGTCAAGGTAAAATGAGCCAACCCGACCGTAGAGCCTAAGCAAAAAAACAAAGGCTGACTGCGTTTGCCCATGGAAATAGTGGATTAGTTCGTATCCCTTCAAGAATCAATAGTTGCGATACCTTGAAGAATAATGAAGAAATTATGCTATGTACGATTAGTGAAAGGTAATTCTCATAGACATAGGCCCTTTTAATTGTTCATCATATTCCTCTGATATATTATCCTTGTTTTTGAGATTATGTTTCCTAAGCAGTTTTCTTTCCTTTCCATGTGGCTTAGCTACAAGTGTTTTGTATTGATGCACCTCTTTCTTTGTTGTCTTTTTTTTCTTAACTGTATCCTGCTCATATCCTGGAAATATTTGGAGTAAACTTAGGGATAGAAAACGTTAGTTTATATTTAGGATGGTGCACTTCTCAAAATAAAATCAATATTCTTTACTTAGTGGTTGCGTTGCCAAAATGTGGTCATGTGTACTCTATACTACTGTGATAGTAGGCTGATACGCATAAATTTTTTAGATGCAGCATTAGAGCTTATTCCGTTTACATTGGTTTCTATTTCTAGAGATCTACATGATGTGGTGTTTCCTTATGATTCTGTTTTTCCGTTGAATACATTTAGTTCTAATCAGAATTACAATAGATCTGTTTTAGGGTCTAAGAGTCTTTTAATAGAGTACCGAGATTTTTAAAAAAGTGACTTCTACCCCTGAATAGTCTCCTTCAAACAAGTGAAAGTGCCAATGATCTACGTTTTACGAGTTCATTCTTTTATACATATCATTACACATAGTTTTTCCAGATGGGCTCTTCCTTGCCACTTGATATCAGAGTTTAAAGTGGAAGGCCTTTTTTACTGCTATGCTGGATCTGTAATACTAAGATATAATAGACATGATGTAGTTATGACCATCTACCTTTTATAAAATACTGCTCCCCCTTTTTAATGGTAGATTTCTTTTGCTTCTAAACGGAAATACTGCTTAGGTCATCCTATGGACCCGCTACGTTTTCTTTGCTCTACATAGTTTGGTTTCTTCTCAAATTTATAACAACTCGAGCAACATGTACATGTTCAGGCAATGGAACCTGTGATGGCTTGCTAAGAGCTGGAGAAAAGCATTTATAGTGCCCCTTACAGGTGGATGTATGCTTGTACTTCTGCTTGGATACTGTATGAAGAAACTTAAAAATGTATATTCAAATTTGGTGCACCATATTTCTTTTTATTGGGTCATACTTTGTCCATGACAGCAAGTATGATTTGTGTCGCAGACGTTGAGAAAATCCTCTTGACCCACTAAATATCCAAGGGTTTCCTATTTCAAGTCCATGGCTACTGATCTGGTGAAACTAATATTGGTAGCAAGTTGAACTGTACTTCATGGATGACAAGATGTAGTTATGTAGCTTCACGTTGTATGGTGATATCATTTGCCCATTTCACTTCCAAACTAAAATCGCCGAATATAAGTTAATTGGTTCATTCCCAAATATGTGCTCTCTTCCCATCTGTTATTTAGATTGTATGCCTTTTAATTTGAATCCTCTCTGATGTGTGCAGATATGAAATATTTTCAATCGCTTCTCAGTTCTGAAATTAGCTCCTCTCTTCATGTATTGCCGTGGGACTAATCAAGTACTTGATCATCGAAGGTGGCGGTAAGGCGTGTGAGCAATTAATTATCAGGTGTTAGCTTGGAAAGGCATATGCAAGTGTTGTCTTCGGGAACCCCAAGTTCATTTCCAACAACAAATGTAGATTTTGATTCCTAAATATAATAAGCAACTGAATCTGTATTACATTTTCGTTCAGTAATATGTGAATATTTGTGCCAGTTTTGTACATATTAGGAAAAAAGCTACAATCAAGACAAAATTAAACACATGTTATCTGATTCTTTATGAATATCTGAAATAGGGTTTTATCATTGATTTGTACAAATGCTAAGACCGAGGTTTGTTAATTCTGGAGCTTTTGTAATTCTCAAAAAATATTGCTTTAGTGAAATTTTTAGTGCCATTATATAAAATGTATATTGGCAAGAGCTTCACGGGATCGTGCGCCAAGGCGCACATCTAAATCTAGTTGTAATAAAGAACGCTGCAATAATCCAAAGTGATCCGAAAACAGACTCCAATAACTAACTAAGCAAGTGTGATCTAGCCAGCTGCGCGCAATACTGCTTGACGTTGACGCTGAAAGTGACGGAGCAAAAGGCTCTGCTCAACAAACACTCGATGTATGCAGGACTAGCAACAAACACGTACTTAACATGTGTTTGTGCGTGATTTAATTAGGTCTTGTATTATATAGATAGCCATGCATATAGGCAGCGCACTTTAGCCGACGGAGGCTGCATCACGCTAGCTGACTCCCACTGTATCTTGCCCAGTTCTTTTTAGCTTCAGCTTGTGCAGAAACTGCTCCACCTTGAGCTGCCAAAATAAACGGTCGTGAAAAAAAGCTCCACGCAAAACTCTGTCCAGTTCTTTTCGGCTCGTGACTTCTCAGCTTATTCCGTGAGTGGTATGGTGAAAATTCTAAAATACCCTTGGATGGATAATAGATCTCGTGTAGCTGGACACCAACAAACTGAATCACAGAACCAACAATGATTCAGTTCGTGGCTGCAATCAGGTCGGAGATGCACACACGCGGCAGGTCCCGGCCTTAGCATCACGTCCATGGAGTAGACACGTGCTGCAGCTTGCTCTGGGGAGGGGCGTGCAACCACCGGAGCCATGGAATCAGCGTCCGTCGACGGCTGCAGTAGATTAGAGGGAGGACGAGGTGCTCCACGGCAGGGCCAGTTGCTCTGCTCGATCTGGCTGGCATGGAATGGATGCAGGGCGAGGAAAGGCATGGGGCTGCCAAGCTCGAGCGGGGGCAGCATCGGAGGATGGGAGGCGGGCGGCCGGCGGCGGTCGGTGCGTCGGCTGCAGGTCGCGTTCCTTTTTCTATCGCGAGAAGAAGTACGATTGGAGTCTGCCTACGGGGGCACGAGGGGAAAACGTTTCGCTGGAGTGCGGAAGCTGCGGAAAGGCTGGAGCTTTTCCCCACTACACACAAATGACCAAAGCCAGCTCCTCCCCACCACGGCTTAAAATCCAGTTCTTTTGGGCTTAGGCTGCTCCTCACCCCTAAGCCATCTAGAAGCTCCAAAAGAACTGGGCTAGCATAATTGTCATCGGCGACTTCTCTCTCCTAGCATAATTGTCATCTAGAGCTAAAAGCCAACACCGGAAAATTAATATCCAGTACGAAAATTTAGCCGGCCAGAACGAATACTGGAAATACTAGAAAAAATTGTAGCAGAGCAATGACGTCTGGGACACCCATGGTTGTACATCGGGGGCCGCCTCTGGCCTCGTGTCTTCCTACATGTACATTAGTACAGACGCCTGCTGTCTCTAACAGATAACCACGTCACCTATAGACACCTCTAAAGACACCATGTACATTAGGCTGTCTATTTAGCTTTCTATATTACACAAACCGCTGGTAAAACGCAGGGAAGGAAAAGTTGGTTCGTGCGTGATCCTCGGACCACGATATGCGATGCTTACCGTACAATGGTAACCATGCAGTCTGTAAGGAGCGATTTAGGCGGGATTAGGCTGTCTATAGTTTAACAGACGGACTGTTCAGTTTTCTGTTCTCTCTCTCCCCCACGTCAGTAAACTTCCTACGTGGCTCATGCTACAGACGGCTGACTAGATGCCGTTGTACATGCGCTAATCCGCGCCCGGCCCGATGCGGCCAGCTGCCGGCATTTGACCGGTACAAAAATTTAGCCGGCTAGAAATAGCCAAAAATTGTGGGCTTCCATGGTTGTACGTCGAGCGCTGCCTTTGGCCTCGTGTGAGTCGTGTCTTGCTGCTCGGAGCCCGACCCGATCTAATCGGTTGCCGACATTCGGCCGGTGCTTTGTGTCCTTACGTGACAGCTTCGTGTTTGCCACCACCATGGCTGCTGAAGGCTGAGGGCGGGCTATTTTGGTCGTCGGCATAGGTTGTGCTAACGGCCACCATCGGTACAAGTCCCGTCGGCATAATACTCTCTCTATGTATCCTATTTTACCGTCGGCACATCCATTGCCATCGGCACATCCATTGCCGTCGGCACAACGGCCGTTAGCCCATGGAAGGTCCTATGTCGTTGGCACAATTGCATCGTTTTTCAATTTTTCCGATATTTTTCCAAAAAAAAATCAAACCTTTTTCTTCATTTTTTAATTTTTTCAACTATTTTTTGAATTGTTTGGCAGTTTAATCTAGTAATTTCCTTGATGTAGTCGTTGTTTGAAGATCGGACCTTCTCCCGGTGAAGACCCATATTTTGATAATGGTGGTTGTATTGGGCGACACTAATTTTTGTACACTGTTACCTTTATGTAGTCGTTGCTTGAGAGAACCGTTCTCAGAGTATGCATCGTCAACGGTGGTGGTTTATTCATGATGCTGCGAGTTTCTGTTTGCTATGATTGGCCCTTTTTTTTCCCCTCTTTTGGCTATGTACATCGATGAAGTTTAGACTAGATTGATCTTAACATTATGTTGTTGCCCGAGGGTGGGTGTGATCAATTTTGGTATTAGGGAAGAGGATTTCGTGCACATGAGCTTCAGTCCACCTGCCAGCTGGTGCTGTGTGATTAGCTCGTTTGGGCGTTGATACCTGTGCCAGAAATATTTTGCAGGTAATACAAACGCTTGTAAATCTTATATACGAGCTGTTCCGTATTGGATTACAGTGCTGTGGTCAGAAGGTTGGTGGGCAGTGTGGTCAATTGAAGTCAGCTATGCCAGGAGCGCGGTCAATTTTTCTGAAGACATACATCAATATGTTTGGTTGGCGATACTTCTGCAGTGCATGTGTTTGGGAAATTCTGGTTGTACCAATCGGCAAAGTTGAACTTGAAGAAAATGATGCATGCGTTCAATTGTCTACGTGCGTCCGTTTGCGCCGACTGAAATGGCCGAAACATAATTTATATAGTAATAAAAAGAAAATATAAAATATAAAAACTAAAAGTCCTAGCCTATTCCTCGTTGTCATCGTCGAGCATGACGAAGTCAGGTACCTGCCATGGCCAGTTGGCAACCAGCGGATCGTACGATGGTGCCGCTAGTGGTGGAGGTGGAAGAGCCCACACGTTGAACGGCGGAGGTGGCGGCGGCGGGTGCGGGGCCGAGTTCTGCGGCGCATGTTGTAGGGCATGTTCCTCTGTGAGGCCAGGCGGCATGAACTGGGTGGCGTAGCGGGACAGCAGCGGTTGCACCGGTCGGTCCATCTGCAAGATGAGGACACCGAGCCTTTCAATCTCCTCGTCGGTCATGGTCGGCGGGAAGTCGAACTTCCGGCCCTCCGCCATGGTCGCCTGCCAGTCATGAAGTACGTAGGTGATGAAGTCATCGATGTCGTCCTTTGCCTCCTCGTTCTGGTAGGCCAGCGCGTACGCGTCGTCGTCGTCCTCATCCTTGTCGTCGGTGTCCTGTGGAGGCGCAGGCGGGTGCCGTGTTCGACGACGAGGCAACGACGGGTGCGCGAAGGGGAATTCTCGGTCACCGAGGAAGCCCGCCTGCCTCCTCGGTACGGCGCCAAGTGTGCCACTGATTTGAGCTGACGGCGAAGGCTAGATTGTCGCGGAGGTCCGGCTCGCGACGAGGCACCGGCAGGACAGGCACCTGGCGGTAGCTGAGCCACCAACCGCTGCCAGGAAGGTGCACGTCTCCAACGAACACATGCCACCAAGTTGGCGTGCAACACCCACACCACCTCGACCGGCAGTGGCACCCTGTTCGGCCGCGTGTCCTTCTTGGTGCTGTGGTTGGACGCCTCGGAGTCATGCTTTTTCTTTCCCATGGTGGATGCGGCAGAGCTCGGTGGTGAGCGGACGTGTCGGTGGTGTGGGCAATGGTAGGGACGATGCCCATCGCATTTTGAAAGGACGGCCGTGTGGGAGACGATGCCATTTATGGCGGCGCAGAAGCCCAGCCGCTGTCCACCAGTCCTAGCGCAGAAGAGGAAACAACACCATTGATGGCGAAGGCTGTGGCTCAGACGCGGAAGCGATGCGCGTGAAATAGGTCGCTGCCAAGCGGACCCGTGAGAAAAACGTGCGGACACTCGGCGCGACCATGAAGACACATCCGTGACGCAAATTTGTGCCGCGTTTGTGTCTCCAGACAGCTCGGATCTAAAAATCAGGTCTAAGCCCGGCATGAAGCCAAAAGATCCCGGCCTAGCCCGACTACAACTTCAATCATGTTTCTTTGTAGGCCTGGAGGAGGCCTGGCCTGGCCGTCAGGGTAAGAAACTCGGTCTGAGCTTGATCCGACATACAATCTTGGCCCGACCTGGCCCAGAATTTTGGGTCGGTCGGCCCGTCTGGGCCAGACTGCTCTTGCCCAGCTATATTTAAAACTACCAAAACACAGATTTTAAAATGTTCAAATATCGTTTATGCCACAAGAACTGGAAAAATAGCTCAACACTAGTAACACCATAATTATTTTTGATGACCGCATGACTAGTTAAATTTCAAGAAAATATGAATTGAAAAATGTAAAAACTAAAAGATTTATGAAGTAAAGTATGCAAAAAAAAATCACAGACAAACCTAGTTTTTTCACCATAGAAAGTAGGACACGATGCTCAAGAGTACCATCAAAAATGAATTCGTGACACTTCACACTCACCGAGAGCACTCCTACAATCGTCAAGAGCACCATCAAGCATGAATTTCCTAGAAAATCTACCTGTTTCTATGATATTTTTTGCAACTAAATTAAAATAATGGAATTACTGGTAAACGTGAAATTAGAAGAATCAATTTTGTATTATTTATACAAGTCTTTGTGCTGCTGCACATAAACAAATAAAAAATAAGCTTCAAATAGAGAAGTCAAAGTTGAGCTAATTTTCACACTGCAAACCGGTTAGGCTAGCAGCTCAACCAAGGAAACTTACTGGCTACCCATACCCATAGATCTGCCTGCTTCCAATGATGCACAATTGCTGCTTAGAGTAGGTACAATAGAGACTAATCAGCCGGAAATGGTGAATGGAACCTGGGTGCGCGCGCACCCATTTACGAAAAGTTCAAAAAAAATGCTATTTAAAAGTTTCCAAAAAAATAGTGTTTTCACGGAAAAATACCATTGTGTGTGACCTACACAAATATTACAAAATGCAAATTCCTATTCATGTGAATAGTACAAATTCATGTTCACTATTCTCATTCGGACATTTTGTCATTTTTTATGCAGGCCACACACAATAGTATTTTTTCGTGAAAACTCACACGAGTAAGTATCGACATAATATGTACATGCAAAATTTTACTCCACATTTTTTTGAAACTTTTAAATAGCATTTTTTGAACTTTTCGTAAATGGGTGCGCGCGCACCCAGGTTCCATTCGTCCGGGTCGCTAATCAGCAGGCTATAAGACTTTCCATGTCACTAAATTATACGTGGAAGAGAGAAGAGAGGAGAGAGAGGGAAGTGGGCGCTTCGTCTATCGCCGGGTGGTAGCGTAGGTTACGAGGACAAACAGCTCGCCTGCAGCCTGTTGCTAGCGCTAGGCCGATGCTTTTCCTTCCTCTCTCGATCTCCTGTGCCCTGCGCCCAGATCGAGTTCTTCTGTGCCAAATCGACTTCTTCCTGCACCAATTGAGCTCTCCCGCCCAAATCATCCATGTATCCCCTCAATTTGAGCCCTCCCGCGCCCAAGACAATGGTAGAACAGGAAAATCATCCCCAAATCACCTCAAGAACCCTAGACACCAAGCCCGCCGCCGGCAGCGCCTGCTGCGAGATGGTTGGGCAGTTCAAGAGGAAAATAGTGCCGATGCCTCTAGAGTTTCCATGGCCAACCGGTCAGCTCGTCCGGCCACCAACGGCCGCGTCCATCTCGCCGTCAGCAGCTCAGTCTTTCCCCCCTGCCGGCCTCCTCCCACTGTGCTAGGTCGCGGAGTACATCAACCAGATATGGCCAGTTCATCAGGTCAAGGCACTTGGTGGACAACTCCTGTTGGAAGTTGATGCTACCCTACACTACTAGTTGAGAACCTTGAGGAGTACGATCTGCAAGCATGGTATGTTTTTTCTTCGAAATGGGATTAAGACTCCAGCTTCTACATCATGATGATGCACACGGCCGTTTATTAATAATGTACGAGTACAGAGTTTAAAACATGTCAAGCATAGCCCAGAATTGATACAAAAATCAACCAGCGAAAGAAACAAAGCAAAAAAAAAGACACATCAACGTAGCCTCCTGTTATGCCGCCAACCAGCCTGACACAAGATATCCTGAGCGACCGCTAGGAGCCGTGTGCATCCAGTAGCCATAGCATCATGCTGCTCCTCTGGTGACAGGAGAGCCCACAGATAAACCCAATGTGACACCACATGGATAACCTGCAAAAAGTAGAAAGATTGTTTTTTGTTAAAAAAAATATCATTCATCGCCCTCCATATAGACCAACATAAGGCAGAAACTCCAATACGGATGAAAGCCTTAGATTGTCTATCAACTCCATTTAATCAATTACCAAACATATTCGTAATATTGGTTGGAGGCGGAAGATCATACGTGAAATTAATCATCCGCCAAAGTATTTTAGCTAAAGGACAAGTTATAAAGAGGTGTTCAATAGTCGCTTGCTCTTCACAAAAAAAACATTTTGTACACCCATTCCACCGAAGTTTAGCTAAATTATCTTTTGTAAGCAATACCTTATTACTCAGAAACCACATAAATATTTTTCTCAACAAAGGGGTGTGTCATTCATAAGATCCTCATACATAGATTTTACCGTAAATAAGCCATTGGAAGTCAAATTCCAAACAAATCAATTAGTCTCTCCATTTAGATTAACCATCATAAGTGTTTGGCATAAGTGTAACCACAAAGTCCATTTGTTACCCACCAACGGCCATCTGAAACTAATATTCAGAGGTGTTTGAGCTAACACATGAGCTACCGTTACATTCTTGTGATGCACAATATTATATAAGAACATATATTGTTGGGCTAGTGTCATTTTTCCTAACCAAGTATCTTCCCAAAAACGAGTAATTGCTCCATTACCAACTTCGAAAAAACCTCTACTAAGGAAATCGTCCTTAACCCCCATCAATCCCTTTCAGAAAGGAGAGTCTGTAGGCTTAGCTTTCACCTCAGATAAGATTCCTTGTCTTAGGTATTAATTATGTAGCAATTATTGCCAGACCCCTTCCTCATTAAGAAGTTTATAAATCCACTTACTCAATAAACATCTATTTTTGAGTTCGAGAACCTCAATACCTAAGCCCCCTTGATCTTTGGGTCGGCAGACAATATTCCATTTTGTAAGTCTATATGTTCTCTTATTTTCATCTGACTGCCAAAAAAATCTAGACCTATAGAAATCCAGTCTTTTCCTTACCCCAACGGGTATCTCTAGAAATGACAGCATAAACATAAGTAAGCTTGTTAAAACTGAATTGATAAGGACAAGTCTATCCCCATCGGACAGTATTTGCCTTTCCAGCATCCCAATTGGCTTTCAAACCGGGTCTCCACTGGATACCAATCAGAATTTCTGAGTTTTTCTTTGTAATGAATAGGAATACCTAGGTATCTAAATGGTAAGGAACCAACGTCACATCCAAAGATCTGCTTATACTGATCAACCTCATCCTTCGCCTTACCAAAACAAAAAAATCTCACTTTTATGGAAATTAATTTTAAGGCCGGAGAGCTCTTCAAACAGCCACAAAATTAACTTCATATTAACAATTTTTAAGAGGTCATGCTCCAAAAAGGATTGTATCATCGGCATATTGTAATATAGAGATGCCACCCTCAACAAGATGAGGGATAATCCCCCCAACTTGGCCATCATCTTTTGCTTGTTCAATTATGATGGCTAGCATATCCACTACAATATTAAAAAGCATCGGAGACAACGGATCTCCTTGTCTCAACCCTTTTTTTTTGTCTAGAAATAATGATCAATGTCATCATTTACCTTTACTCCAACACTCCACCCTTGAACAAATTTTTGAACCATTCTACACCATTCTAGAGCAAATATCTTCATTCTTAAAGTCTGTTAAAAAAGGTTCCTTCTTTAGTAATTTGATTCTCGATATCTGATATCTGAGGAATGTCCTGCACCTCCTCTTGTTGTTCCTTCTTGTTGTTCCTTCTTGTTGTTCCTTCTTGTTCCTTATTGTCACCAACAATGGTTCCTTCTTGTTGTTTGATACGTCCAAAACGTATCTACTTTCCCGAACACTTTTGCTATTGTTTTGCCTCTAATTTGTGTATTTTGGATGCAACTAACTGATGGCGTGTATTTCACACGTTCGTTGGGCAACCCCAAGAGGAAGGTATGATGCGCACAGCAGCAAGTTTTCCCTCAGAAAGAAACCAAGGTTTATCGAACCAGGAGGAGCCAAGAAGCACGTTGAAGGTTGATGGCGGCGGGATGTAGTGCGGCGCAACACCAGGGATTCCGGCGCCAACGTGGAACCCGCACAACACAACCAAAGTACTTTGCCCCAACGAAACAAAGTGAGGTTGTCAATCTCACCGGCTTGCCGTAACAAAGGATTAACCGTATTGTGTGGAAGATGATTGTTTGCAGAGAAAACAAGAGAAAACAAGTATTGCAGTAGATTGTATTTCAAGAAAGAGAATTGGACCGGGGTCCACAGCTCACTAGAGGTGTCTCTCCCATAAGACGAACAAGCATGTTGGGTGAACAAATTACAGCTTGGGCAATTGACAAATAAAGAGAGCATGACAATGCACATACATATCATGATGAGTATAGTGAGATTTAATTGGGCATTACGACAAAGTACATAGACCGCCATCCAACCGCATCTATGCCTAAAAGTCCACCTTCAGAGTTATCATCCGAACCCCTCCAGCATTAAGTTGCAAACAATGTACAATTGCATTAAGTATGGTGCGTAATGTAATCAACAACTACATCCTTAGACATAGCATCAATGTTTTATCCCTAGTGGCAACAAGACAACACAACCTTAGAACTTTCGTCACACTGTCCTGTGTGTCAATGCAGCATGAACCCACTATCGAGCATAAGTACTCCCTCTTGGAGTTAAAAGCATCTACTTGGCCGCAGCATCTACTAATAACTGAGAGCATGCAAGATCATAAACAACACATAAGCATAACTTTGATAATCAACATAACAAGTATTCTCTATTCATCGGATCCCAACAAACGCAACATATAGAATTACATATAGATGATCTTGATCATGATAGGCAGCTCACAAGATCCGACAATGATAGCACAATGGGGAGAAGACAACCATCTAGCTACCGCTATGGACCCATAGTCCAGGGGTAGACTACTCACTCATCACTCCGGAGGCGACCATGGCGGTGTAGAGTCCTCCGGGAGATGAATCCCCTCTCCGGCAGGTGCCGGAGGCGATCTCCGTGATCCCCCGAGATGGGATCGGCGGCGACGGCGTCTCCCGCAATGTTTTCCGTATCGTGGCTCTCGCATCGGGGGTTTCGTCACTGAGGCTATTTGTAGGCGGAAGGGCAGGTCAAGAGGCGGCACAGGGGCCCACACCACAGCCGGCGCGGCCAAGGGGGGCCGCGCCGCCCTAGGGTTTGGCGCCCCGTGGCCCCTCTTCGTCTCTCCTTCGGACTTCGGAAGCTTCGTGAGAAAATAGGCCTCCGGGCTTTTATTTCGTCCAATTCCGAGAATATTTCTTTACTAGGATTTCTGAAACCAAAAACAGCAGAAAACAAAGAATCGGCACTTCTGGCATCTTGTTAATAGGTTAGTTCCGTAAAATGCACGAATATGACATAAAGTGTGCATAAAACATGTAGATAACATCAATAATGTGGCATGGAACACAAGAAATTATCGATACGTTGGAGACGTATCAGCATCCCCAAGCTTAGTTCTCGCTCGTCCCGAGCGGTAAAACGATAACAAAGATAATTTCTGGAGTGACATGCCATCATAAACTTGATCATACTATTTGTAAAGCATATGTAGAGAATGCAGCGATCAAAACAATGTGTATGACATGAGTAAACAAGTGAATCATAAAGCAAAGACTTTTCATGAATAGCACTTCAAGACAAGCATCAATAAGTCTTGCATAAGAGTTAACTCATAAAGCAATAATTCAAAGTAAAGGTATTGAAGCAACACAAAAGAAGATTAAGTTTCAGCGGTTGCTTTCAACTTGTAACATGTATATCTCATGGATATTGTCAACATAGAGTAATATAATAAGTGCAATAAGCAAGTATGTAAGAATCAATGCACAGCTCACACAAGTGTTTGCTTCTTGAGGTGGAGAGAAATAGGTGAACTCGACTCAACATTGAAAGTAAAAGAATGGTCCTCATAGAGGAAAAGCATCGATTGCTATATTTGTGCTAGAGCTTTGATTTTGAAAACATGAAACAATTTTGTCAACGGTAGTAATAAAGCATATGCATCATGTAAATTATATCTTATAAGTTGCAAGCCTCATGCATAGTGTACTAATAGTGCTCGCACCTTGTCCTAATTAGCTTGGACTACCTGGATTATCACCGCAATACATATGCTTTAACCAAGTATCACAAAGGGGTACCTCTATGCCGCCCG
>NC_061508.1:6166403-6245927 GCF_022539505.1 Lolium rigidum | reverse complement strand
CGGGCCCTACATCCCTCGGCGGTGCGGATTTGCGTTGACTCGGCCGGCGAACCCGAGAATTCGAGATGCACCACGTCCCGGGCCACCATACGCAACGTTTTGGCCGTTTTCGTCGGGCTAGGTGGCCTCAAAAACGAGAAAAAAACGTTTTGACATGCACAACGGACAGACCCAAAATCGTCGGCCATGGTACACCAGCAACCACGGCGCGACTTCAACTTCGTTGGCCATGGCAACTTTTCTTGTAGTGTACATACATATATCCTAAGAGCATCTCCACTTGTCCCCCCGACGAGGCCCCCGGCGAGCCTTTTTTCCATCCGGACGGCGTAATCCGGCCCAGTCACGCCCCCGGTTCCTCGTTTTCGTCCGGATTGGGGCCTAAATTCATCCGGCGATCCCACGCCATCCCCGGCCCCCCGGGGAGCTTTCGGGGACTCCGGACGAAACAAAAGCGCGCGGGGCCCCAACTTGTCGGCGACAATGGCCTGGGTTTGTACGACAATACCCTCGTCTTCCCGATCTACGGCAATACCCTCGTCTTCCCGATCTACGGCAATACCCTCGTCGAACGAAAGCTTTGAACTCTCAAGTGGTGCAACATAGATAGATTATATATATTTCGAATATAATTCGAATAAACATAAAAATTACATATAAAAACTTTAAAACAAACTTAAACTACTTCTTCTTCCTACGTGGCCCCGCCTCATCATCGTGGCGGCGACGCTTCCGGCTCGTCACCTCCTCGTCGGAGGAAGTTGAGTCCTCCTCCTCGTCAGTGTCCTCAGCCTCTTCGTCGTCCTCCTCCTGCTGCTCCTCCTCCTCTTCCTCGGCCTCTTCCTCGGCCTGCTCCTTGGCCTCTTCGTCCTCCTCCTCGTCGCCATCCCATGCGTCCTCCTCCTCGTCGTCATCCCATTCGTCCTCGCTGGCCGGCGGGGGGGAATCGTCGCTGCTGGACGATGCAGCTTTATTCCACCAATGGCGCCATCCAGGCGGCTTCCCCTCGATGTCGGTGTCCGATGGCCAAGAGAGATCGCTCATGGTTGACGGAGGATGGTGAGGAGAGAACAGATGAATGGCGTCGGCCGTCGGAAACGGTATATGTAGGTCTCTCGACGAAGAGAGCGGCGGTTGCTCTTCCGCGGAGTTCGTGCTCCATTACGGCGGTTCTCGCATCGAGGCCACTTCGACCGTTCCCGACGAGTCGTTTCGGCTCTCCAGACCACTTCGCGACGGTTCAATGCGTCGAGGGCACTCCGACGATTGCCCTTCCCGGTGACTGCACCGTCGCTATGCACGCGGTGGGTGCGCGTCAGAAGGCGACCATGGGCTCGCGGCTGGGAAAATGGGCCTCCCCAGGCCATAAAATACATCCATCCGGCGCTAAATAATTCCGGATTTCGGCCTGGGGAGCCCCAACGGCTGGGGATGCTCTTAATACTCGTGCAAAGTTTTGGTAGAAATTACATTATATTTGAGCTTCAGGAAAAAAAACAAATTTGCGGCTATGTATAGGTGCAAATATTTGTTAGAATTTTATCTTTGTTTTGTATAGTTCAAAATACAACATATTTTTATCCCAAATTTATACCGTATAATGTTTATATGTATGTAGATATTTAATTACAATTTTCCGTGCCAAAGACAGTTTTCGAAGGACGTCCATCAAACTATCTTGGGTGTCCACAAGCACACATTGTCCATGATCAACCTACTTAGCAGAAGAGTGATGAAACCTCGAACCTCGTCCGATTCTTTTTAATTAATTATTCAAGTAGTAACCAAGTAGTACCGAAGGAGTATCTCCGAGTTAAGAGTCCAAAGGGAAGGAAAAAACCAAGTAAAAGAAAAAAAATCACGATGGACAATGGTCTAACAATTTAAAACTAAATTCAAACCAAATAAAATGAATCGAAGAGAGCACAAGAAAGCAAAGTAAAAAATGGGTGACTGGATTTAAAAAGGAGGGACAACAATCCTTCTGGAGGGGCAGCCACGTTCCGACGCAAACGTCAGTTAGCTGGATCTCGTCTGGATTAGCCATCCAGTGATATGGCTAGCTAGTAGCTTCTTGCCCACCGGAACTAAAGCGCCACACGAAATCACATGGAGATCATCGAAAAGCACCGCCTAGATTAAGTAAGCAGATGGATAGAAAAGGTCGTACCCAGCTCATGAAGATCGACTAAGCTAGAGCCCTCTCCTTTAATTTTCTTCTCTTATCTTTTGGTACTTAACGTGTAGCCACCAATTAGGGCAAATTATTTCCGCTCACTTTCCCAAACCGTTTCTAAGGGCCAGTTTGGTAGCCTAGCTAGTCTTCTCTTGGCTCACATGGGGGCGTAAGTTTTGGCCCGTTTGGTTTTCCTGGACTCCTCCGCGTTGTCATAGTGCACGGTTCTTAAAGCACCCTCGGATCAGGCCCTGCAGGAACACACGGATCGGTCGTTTCCAGCGAGCCACCCTCGTCTGCGCACAAATCAACAACGCCACGTTCTTGCAGAGTCACCGAGGGAGATGGCGCGAGCTCGCGCGGAACGGTGAAAACTCGGCGGGGTGAATTCAGTCACGGCGCTCCAAATTTTGCCACCGTATATAGGGCGGCTCTCTCACCGCCAAATCCAAATCCCCCTATTTCCTCCCATTTCGAGCTCATCCACCCTTCCCGATATAGCAACATGGCCGACGACTCTTCCCCACCCGCACAGTCGGTGAGGCTCGCGATGGCGATGTTGGCTGTGGCAGCAGTTACTGGCCACGGCTTGCCGTCTTCTTCTTCAGCGTCGATGACTCCGGTTGCTGTAAGCTTCAGCAAAGCCTAGCCTTAGATGCAGATCTTTTGGGTACACATGGAGGTCTGATAGAATCCATTGTATAGGCCATTCCTTCGTCGTTGTTTGAGAGGATCTGACTCTACCACGAAGACGGTTGTCGAGATTGCATCTGACTCTACCACGGGGACGGTTGTCGCAATTGCATCTGACTCTTCCACTGGACGGTTGTGCTGCTTGCATCTTCGTCAGGTTCCCCTGCTTCCCTGGCCTCGGTGTTGCGTGTGGCTCATCTGACTATAAGGTCGCTCTTTCTTTTCTGGTGGTTTATTGATGTGGTAGTGCAAGTTTATTGATGTGCTAATTCTTAAGGATGTGGATGTGATAGGGGTAGTTCATTGATGTGCTAACACTTAACGATGTGGGAATGGTAGTGGTAGTTCATTGATGTGCTAACGCTTAGCTACGTTCTTCTGGTGTTTGTCATGTAGGCGATCATACCAATGGACTCCCCTGATCTTTCTGCATCAACTTTGAATGCTCATCATTGTTTGTTTGCAAACAAAAGTGCCATGGTTAGGAAACCTAAGATTTCGGAGTTTGTGATGAACCGGTTGGTTGAGCTCGTCCATACCGGCGTTTGTTTTAACTTGGGATTCAAAGAGACCCAGATGAGGAAGGTAGTTGTTGATGTTCTTGCATTCGCTGGCATACATGTGAGAACTCTTCAGGTCTACAACCACATTAGAAAGTGGATGACCTAGTGGAGCATCATAGGCAAGATCAAATCCGATCGCACTCTCGACTAGAGCGAAGATGGTTGCTGCTTCTATGTTGCTGATGAAGAGACGACGCATGCGTACATTATAAAGTAGTAAGTTTCATTGAGTTCCTTCTTAGATCTGAACGTATGTCATTGTCATATGCACTAACACTTGTTCGTTTTGGATTGCAGTGCTACCTGAGGCATCATGAGTACGTCGGGACTCCGATCAGGAACTATGCTCAGATGGAGACGATCTTCATGCCCCGCTTTGTCTGCAAGGCGCAGTTGTACCAACCTAACTTGCTGGTCAGGTCAATCAACTCCATTGCCGATAACGAAGAAGAGGATACCGAGTACCGTCAGCTGCAGCCATCAGAGAGGGTGACATGGCTTAGGACATGGCTACACAACCAGTTTCCTGCTTAGTGCTTCATGACCTCCTGATTTTGGGAGGTGCTCTCGTATCCCTCCATTTGCTAGGACTTGCTTGATCCTGATCCTAGGTCTGTAATGATAAACTTGTTCAAGGTGGTACATACTAACCCCTCATGTGATGCACCGATGCATCACAAAATATAGTTGCTTTGCTCGTGATGCATCGCCCGGTAGGGTAACTACTTGTTGTGTATTACCAACAACTTTCGATGAATTGAATGTAATTAAATGTGTTATTAGACGGTTTGTACTACTGGGTAACCTCACCACTCTAAGGGAAGGGGTTACCACAACAAGCTCATGTTTAAAACCAAACAAGGTGTGTGCTGCACGACCAGGGCAGAAAGACGTCTGTGTAGGCACCCAAAAAATGGGGTCTGGTTTCACTCTCCGGTGTAGAAAATGCCACACGGCAACCAAACGACACGCCTTTTATGGCACATGATCTGTTTGCAACGCGCATGCACTTCCATATCACTGCGCTAGTGAGCCCCAAATCGAGCCCATGCTACCAAATGGGTCCTAAGTTTGCCTCAAACCGTCAATCACAATAAAATCATATTGTTTTCAGCACATGGCCAGTTTTCTACGATACTGCGAAATTTACAATAGATCTAGTCACACAGCTACGCCAACATCCACTGAATCTGGTAAAAGCTTGGTCTACTCCAACGTCCTTATCCAATCAATAGTCATCTTCTATCCTAGTCTTGTGCTGACGTTATGTACTTTATATGCCGGCGATGGGGACTCGCCGACCGAGGCTTTCATATGTGTAGGGAAACCACTAGGAAGTGTTGGAGATATGCCCGAGAGCAATAATAAAGTGGTTATTAGTATATCTTTGTGTTTATGATAAATGTTTGCATCCCATGCTATAATTGTATTAACTGGAAACATTAATACTTGTGTGTTTTGTAAACATAAAAGAGTCCCTAGTAAGGCTCTTGTTTAACTAGCTTGTTTATTAATTGATGATCAAGGTTTCCTTATCATGAACATTGGATGTTGTTAATAACAAGATCATATCATTAGGAGAATGATATGATGGACACACACCCATAGTAAGCATAGCATATGATCAAGTCATTAAGTTTGTTTTGCTTCAAGCTTTAAGATACATAGTAACCTAATCCTTCGACCATGAGATCGTGTTAATCACTTGCACCGGATGGATGCTTTGATGACATCAAACACCGCTTCGTAATTGGGTGGTTATAAAGGTGGCGTTCAGTGTTCTAAAAGTATGAGTTGAAGCGCATGGATCAAGAGTGGGATTTGTCCTTCCAAATGATGGATAGATATACCCTGGGCCCTCTCTATGTAATGCCATCCAATTAGCTTGCAAGCATGTGACTAGATCACAAGGGATGTCATATCACGGTACGAGTAAAGATTACTTATCGGTAACAAGGTTGAACTAGGTATAGAGATACCAATGATCACACCTCAGATAAGTAAACTGTCGCACGACAAAGGGAATCGGTATCACATCTTAATGGTTCTTTCGATCACGAAGTCATCATTGAATATGTGGGAGCCATTATGGATCTCTATGTCCCGCTATTGGTTGTTGATCGGAGAGGTGTCTCGATCATGTCTGCATAGTTCGCGAACCGTACGGTGACACACTTAAGGTTTGATGTCGTATTAAGTAGATATGAAATATGATATGGAGTTCGAATATTGTTTGAAGTCTCGGATGGGATCCAGGACATCACGAGGAGTTCCGGAATGGTCCGGAGAATAAGATTCATACATGGGAAGTCAAATTCCAAGTTTGGGAATGGTCCGGTGTATTTATGGAAGGTTCTAGAAAGTTCTTGAATCGTCCGGATTATTTCACTATGGAAGGTGGAGTCCCGGAGGGACTCCACATCCTAGCCGGCCCACTAGGTGGGAAGGTGGAGTCCATGGTGGAGTCCACCACCTTGGTCGGCCACACCACAAAGAATGAGGGGAGAGTCCCACTTTGACTAGGTTTTTACTTTTTGTAGTATGGCAAGTTTCCAATAGAACTCCTAGAAGGAGTATGATTGGGACCTAGGGTTTTCCCACTATATAAAGGGGAGACGGGAGGGGCCGGCCACACTTTGGCCGCACCACCTCAAGGGAACCAAGGCTGGTGCCCCACCTCCTCTCTCCCAAACCCTAGAGACATCCCTCCTCCACTTATCTACCGCACGAGGACGGCGAAGCTCTGCAGGAAATCTCCACACCACCGTCACCACGCCGTTGTGCTGCCGGGATTCTAAGGAGGATCTACTACTTCCACTGCCCATTGGAACGGGGAGAAGGACATCTTCATCGACACCATACATGTGACCGAGTGCGGAGGTGCTGCCCGATTGCGGCACCGTCGGGATCTTCTACTCGCTCCTGAGAGCGACAAGTGATCGACTACATCAACCACGAGTGAAACCTTGTTAACTCTTAGCGATCTTCGAGGGTATGTTGATCTCATCCCGTTGCTACCATCTAGTAGATTAGATCTTGTATCTTTATTGGTTCTTGCGGGGCGAATTTTTTTTTCTATGCTACGAATCCCAACAGTGGTATCGGAGCCGTGTCTATGCATAGTTTGGTTGCACGAGTAGAACACAATGGTTTTGTGGGCGTTGATTTTTTTGTCGCCTCTCTCTTATGTACTTTGCATCTTGCGGGATGGTGGGATGAAGCGGCCCTGCTAACATTACATGACCGCGTTCATGAGACTTTCTCCACGCTTGACACGCAACTCTTATTGCACAAGTGGCTTTGCGGGTGTCCTTTTCTCCCACCATAGTTAAGATGCAACTTACAATTGATGGCTTGACAAGAGTTGTATCAATGTTGTGGTTCTTGTTCGTAGGTAGATCTAATCTTACTTGAAAGCCCCATGCCATGTAAAATATGCAAACTAAATTAGAAGTGTCAAGAAGTGAGCCTAGCTCACTTGGTTAGGGAAGTGGATGTACAACCCAGCCACCCAGGTTCAAGTCTCCAGGGACGCGAATTTGGGTTTTTTAAAACAAAATCACTGTAGGGGATTCCCCTACCGTATTCCTTTTTAAAAAAATTAGAAGTGTCTAACTTGTTTTTGAAGGGGCATGTGATATGATATGGCCATGATGTGATTATGATATATTTGATGTATGAGATGATCCTTCTTGTATTGTGGCAACCGGCAGGAGCGGTTGTCTTTAATTTCGTTTCGATATATCATATGTTGTAGTTTTATATCAAAGTAGTTGTAATAGTTGCTACAAATGGTGGACAACCATGAAGACGACGCCATTGACCTTGATGCCCCACCGACGATGATGTAGATCATGCCCGTGCTTTGGAGATGAAGATCAAAGGCGCAAAATAAAAGGGCCATATCATATCACATTATGAATTTCATGTGATGTTAATCCTTTTTATGCATCTTGTATTGCTTAGATCACGACGATAGCATTATAAGATGATCCCTCTCACTAAAACTCAAGATAATAAAGTGTTCATTCTTAGTTAGCACCGTTGCTAAGACTCGTTGTTTCGAAGCATCACGTGATGATAGGGTGAGATAGATTCAGTGTGTGCATACAACAGGTGCAAGCTAGATTTGCACATGCGGAAACTAAGGTTTAACTTGATGAGCTTAGCATGTACATACATGGACTCGGAACACAAAATACCGAAAGGTAAAGCATGAGTCATATGAACGCTGTGATGAACATGTTGATTGTTTTCCATTGAAGCTACACCATCTCTTGTGATGATCGGACTTGGTGTAGTGGATTTGGTTCATGTAATCACTAAGCCAATGTGAGGGATGTTGTTTTGAGTGGGAGTTCACATAGTAATTTTTAATTAACTAGAACTCAATCTATCATGAACATAGTCTTGGTTGTATTTGCGTGAATCGTTATAGTGATGACATCCATTAGTCTACCTATGCACTAGGCTTGTTAGTTGAGATTGAAAAACTGTTAAAACTAATAATCACATTATGGAGTGGTACCGTGTTGTGTAAGAAGTCTAGAAAATATAAAAGTTCAATTGCAAACTTTCGCATACCTCAAATTGCTCCACGAGATTAGAAATCTAAAGAGGAATAATTTCAATTAGCATCTAATACCATAATTCTCTCCTTTAATCCTATGTTTTTCAAATTTGTTTGAGAAACAATGTGATGTGAGGAGTTGAAAAGTTCGTTTTTAATAACTAAGCAAGGTATAAGATATGTATGATATCTAAAGACTTTGTTTTGTTATAAGACGATGGTATATAAATTAGTGAGACTACATAAACTCATAATTGTATGAGTGTGTATGAAGGTTGAAAGACACTAATTGTCTTGATCCTCCAGAAAGTAGGACACTAACTAAACTCACATATCTAATTCGATTAGGCTATCATAGCTTTGTCATGAAGTTGTCATGATAAAATGGATAACATATATGAGTGATTTTTTAATCACACTAAAGAATTCCTAATAGTGAAATCTGAAAGAGAACATGTTATTTGATGATCAACTTCAAAGTACAATTCCAAGGTTGCTAGTGCTTCACTAAACATGATGAACAATATGTGCCAAAATTGTTGGCACTACGTTTTAAAGTTGAGAAATTCTCATGAAGAAATAGGAAACTAGAAGAGGAACTGCAAAAGTATTTGGCAAAAAGAAAAGACTAGAAAGTCTAGCCCAGGGGTATATAGAGATATTCATGTAATGCATATAATTCTTATTTTGGTCACACAAATGTAATTCTTAGGTAGTTGTACCATATTGGGTGGTATGAAATGTCATACAACTGAACGCAATACAAGAATACAATGGCCTAAGTGACTAGAAAAGAATGTGGTTTGATGCGCATAGAAGAACTGAATAAAGTGTTATTATGTTCATCATCGGCTCCACCTAGCCATCAAGATTTTTACTAAGGAACTTAATAAAGTGTTGTTTTGTTCTGATCTAAACGAAATCAAGTGGTTGTTTTCATAAGAAGATAAATTCGTTGGTGAAGTATATTCATAACACTGATGCTGAAGTGCTACTAGGCTAAATGATTTGAATGTTAGAAATAACGCATAAAGAAACTCCATGAAAATGGACTTTCGGAAGTTATTTAATTTTGAATCATTTGACGCTTGCAAACATTTTCTAAAAGGAAAATTACTTAAATCCGTTCATAGGCCAAAACATTGAACGAACTATTGTATTGCTAGAAATTATATATATATTGATATATGTGATCCATGAAGTAACATTGTGTGCGGAAGATTCTTCCACTTCTTCAAACTTATATTAATGAATCTAAGTAGATGCATACAGATGTATCCACTTGATGAGTATAAAATTTGAAATATTTGAATAAGTTCAAAGATTTTCATCATGATGTGGAAATCATATGTAACAAGAAAATTAAGAATCTATGATTAGGATCATAGAGGAGAATATTTGAGTTACAAGCTTAGTAAACATCTAAGTATTACGAAATTGGTTCCAAAACTTATGTCACACGAAACACCATAAGAGTATGGAGTGTTCAAGAGACATGATCAAACATGTTTAGACATGGTGAGATCAATGATGTAAATTATATAAACTACCATTACAATTTTTGGAGAACTATGCTTTAGAGACTACCGCTTTACACTAAATAGAGTGCCATCATGATAGGTTTGGAATGACGTCCATATGAGTTATGGCATTGGATGACACCCAAATCATCTTTTCTTAGAATTTTGGTATGCAATGCATAATTAAATAAGTTTACAACCAAAAGCAGATAATTGTGTTTGTTGGATATAACTGGGTATTCTTTCCACTATAAAGCCATACGACGAATTGGTTTCTCTAGAAAATGGCTTGTTTTTCAAGAAAAGAGCTTTTGTCGCAAAAGTTTGAGTGGGAGAATAATATAATTTGATGAGGTTATCGAACCTAAACAATATCAGTAGAGTCGCGCAGCAGCAGAAGTCATTCTGGAGTTGGCACGAGCCTCATATCTTGTGCCTACAAAGTGTTGTAGCCTCTGAGATCGAATTATCTATTGAACATTTGCAAGTTTGGTTAAATATGTAATAAAATGAAAGATTTAAGGGCAAACAATTGATGTTGAAAAAATGATGAACCGAGTACAAACAAAGAAGCAATGATGGGCCCTAACTTCATTTAATGAATTGAAGCCATGAAATCCAAGATAGTGTCTATATAAGAAATCATGTTTTGAACTTGATAGATTGTTTGAAAGGATAAAACTTTTTGGACATAAACGGACCTATAAGAAAATAGATTTAAATCGACTAGTTGGATTATTCTAGCATTCGCTGCATATTTGAGATATGGAAATTCGATAGCAAAACTATAATATCATAAATCGAGGGTGTATGCAAGATACAACCACTAGTTTTTGTCAAATCCAAGATTGCTAGATTGGTATGCAAATTTCGATAGAATAAATACTCATCAAGGAGTTGGAATCTTCAGTGGATGAAATAGTCAAAGAGTTTTGATTTCGTTAGGAATAGAAGAGAAACTTGCATTTGCAAGAAATTAAGTGGGAGCGCTAAGACATTTTTCTAGTATTTTATGTGGATGACATATAGTTAATTAGAAGTTATGTACCTTTACTAGACACAATTAAATTTTTCATCGAAAAATTAGTTTTCAAGTGAAAGGACTTGGATAGAAACTTTATTAAGTATCAAAAATTTATGAAGATAAATTGAGACACCTAATAAGGTTAAGTTCAAAGTACATAAAAATAAATATTGAAATAGATCAATATGGACATATCAAGAAATAGTTCTTGTTGTATGGAGTTTAGTAAGACTTAAGTGTGTTTGACACTTGATGAGTAAAACACATAATTGATTTAGATCATGAATATGTACATATTAAGATGTTCGATGCTCTAAGGTGTTATGAGCATATACTATACTGATTCATATGATGATCACTAGACAACAGTAAGGAAATCCTTGAGTATCTTTTGAAGAACTAAGGATATATATTGTATAAGAGAGTGACAAAATAGAATCTTTGTAATGTGTTGCACCGATATTAGTGTTGTCACATATACAAATAAAATTTCAGTATAAATTAGGCTAAGCGCTTTATTAAAGGGTGGCACAATGTGCTGGAGTGTTCCATGCTGGATTTAGATGAGTTCTAAAGTTTGAACATTGTGATTGATAACCCACAACTATAGGGGACCACAACAATTTTCGAGGGAAGTAAAACACAAATTATTGATTCGACACTAGGGGAGACAAAGAATACTTATAAGCCTTAACAACATAGTTGTCAATTCAGCTGCACCTGAAAAAGCACTAGTAATAGGGGTGATGTGAAAGCAGCAGTAATATGAGAGAATTAGTAACAGTAACACAACAATAGTAGCAGCAACACAAAGGCAATGACACTAGAAAATATTCCAGTGCATACTTGACTGTAGAGCAATGATGATGACAGAAAGACCGGCGTTCCCAGCTATCTACACTAGTGGTAACTCTCCAAATAACATGTGTTGGGTGAACAAATTACAGTTGGGCAATTGATAATAGTGAGGACATGACAATGGATGCTATGATAAGATAAAGTTCACTGTAGTATTTTATTGGGAATTACAACATGATACATAGACCGTGATACAACTGGATCAATGACTAATAATCCACCTTCCGGTTAGCATCCACACCCCTTTCAGTATTAAGTTGCAAGCAACAGATTATTGCATTAAGCAAAGTGTGTAAAGTAAACAATAGAATTATCCTTAGACAAAACATTGTTGTTTTCTCCCTAGAAGCAACAACACATCTACAATCTTAGAAGTTTTTTTCACTCTTCCAGATTACTAGAGGCATGAACCCACTATCGAGCATAAATACTCCCTCTTGGAGATACATGCAACTACTTGATCAAGGTAACTACAAGTAACGGAGATCATGCAAGATCTTAAATAATAGTAGTATGATAATATGATGAACAATCTGTTCACAATTCCACAATTTATCGGATCCCAACAAACACAACACCAATTACATCATATCGAACTCAATCATGTAAGGCAACTCATGAGATCATTGTATTGAAGTACATGGGAGCGTGAGTACCAACTAGCTACAGCCAAGAACCCGTAGTCTAAGGGGGAACTACACTCAGGAACCATCATGGAGTCGAAGTGGAGGCGGTGGAGATGATGGAGATGGCTCCAGGGGCAATCCCTGTCCCGGCAGGGTGCCGGAACAGGAACTTCTGACCCCCGAAAATTGTTTGGATGATGGCGGCGGCGATGGAACTTTTCGTGGATGGAGGCTCTAGTGTCTAGGGTTTTTGTGTCTAAGGCAATATATAGGAGGAAGGGCGAGGTCGGTGGGCGCCTGAGGGCCCCACACCACTCCTAGGCGCAGCCAGGGGGCCGTGCCCAGGCATGGCGTGGCCCCTCTCTGGCCCTCCTCCATCTCTGCTCTCGACTCCGTCTTCGTATCGGGAAAAATAGGAGGTTTGGATTTTGTTTCGTCCAATTCCGAGAATATTTCCTGTACAACTTTTCTGAAATACGAAAACAGCAGAAAACAGAATTGGCACTATGGCATCTTGTCAATAGGTTAGTTCCATAAAATGCATAAAAGTGCCACGGAGTGTGAACAAAACATATAACAATTGGTGTAAAACAAGCATGGAGCATCAAAAATTATAGATACGTTTGAGACGTATCAAGCATCCCCAAGCTTAACTCCTGCTCGTCCTCGAGTAGGTAAGTGATAACAATAGAAGTTACCAACTATGTTACAACATGAAAAGTAACACTCAAACAAAAGATCATGAATAATTGTGCACTGAAAGCAATTGTTTGTTTTCCAGCATAGAGAAAACATAGCAAAGTGGTATTCAGCTTGTCCTTCATGGAATAGCAAAACATAAATGCCAGGACACCTTTAAAGTTCAAAGGGTGAATAGATACAAGTAATTTGAGAACAAACAATAGCATAATCATGAATTAATCAATAAGTCTTGGGACTATGCACATTATACTTAGAATGACAACTATGCTCTCTTAATTGGTACATAAAGCAAGAAGATGAAGACTCAACATAAAAGTAAAAGAAATTCCATGCGCAGAGGGAAGAAAGATTACTCATGTGCTAGATCTTTTTATTTGAATAGACAAAGGTGTTAAAAATGTATTTTGAGAGTTATGTATGTCTATGTCAACGAATGGTATCAAACGGTTCATCATCCGTTCATATAGTGACTTCAAGAGAGGCTCCCATGTAGTTATCCTTTTGCACACCATTATTTAGGATCTCTCCAGTACATAATGTGCGGAGCTTTATTTGTTTATTTGTTTATTTAAATTGGGATGGGCACCCAGTTGCCTTGCTCTTTTTGGAATATTAAAGACTTAGCACATTATTCATGCTAGTCAAGGTATGAGGTCATGAAAAGAAAATAAACCATTCAATACTTCCTCATGAGCTAAAATAGGAACACAAAACATGTAATAATGTTTGAAGGTTTTAAAGGTAACACACACGCAATTCACTTTGGAGTGGCGGTGAAATACCACATATAGGTATGTATGGTGGATACAATTGGCAAACTTTGGTTTTTAGGAGTTGGATGCACGAGTAGAGCTCATACTCAGTGATGCAAAGGCTAGCAAAAGACTGAGAGCGACCAACTAAGACAACAATAATGGCCATAATCATGCATAGCGACAAAACATTATTAATTAAAGCATAAAGTGATATTACTAGTCAATACCTAAAATATCATAGAGGTTTTAGGTGACTGGTTAGTAGTCATAACATGATGTAAACATGTGCCAAGTCAATTCAATCAAGCATCAAAGGAGAATACCACAATATTATGTTTTTTATGATGAAAACAACACATGATTCTTTCAATGGCACATTAAGCACTCTCGGCTATTTGAGACAAGTCATGTTAAAACAATAACTACTAAGCATATAATAAGAATAACATCCAATATGACATGCCAAAGTCTATCCTACATTCTAGACAAGCTTCCAATTGCATCAGTATAAGCATGAAACATTTACTGGTCTCCAACACCAATCAATTTATTTGAAACAACTCTCATAGATAATAATCAATAAAGACCAGAGAGCTAATCATACCTAACTAAATAAAATTAACAAGCTCTGAACAAAATAAAAGTGGAAAACCAGAGCTAAACGCAGTACTCGCAAACTAGAACACTCGCAGAACAATAAAAGTGAAAACAAGAGTATTCTATGCAATTAAAATGGAGTGTGTCATTCTGCAAAATAAATATGCTGGGATACAACCATATACTACAGCCAACAAAACAAAAGAAAACTAAAAACCAAAATAAAGACGCTCTAAGAACAACACATAGCATATGGAGCAATAAAAATATAGCGTGTAGAAAGATGGCATGATACTTTGTTGATGAAGAAGAAAATGCATTGGGCATCCCCAAGCTTTGACGCTTGTACCTCTTGGATATTACTTGGGGTGACATGGGCATCCCCAAGCTTGATCTTTTGTCTATTATTCATCTTATTACATCATTCTTCTCTCCCTACACTTGAAAACTTCTTTCATACAAAACTTCACATAATTCTCATTAGCAGCATTAGTGCAATCAAAATAATAAATCCACTTTGGTTCAGTTCTAACTTAAGTAAAACATCCATTAAAACATTATCTACTGTAGAAACTTCTTTAAAAAACTCTTTCTCAAAAGAACACAAAAAAGATTAAGAGGCAAATGCAAATGGTGGCAGAAATCTGTCAAAACCGAATAGCAGGTAAGGATCGATTTTTTCGAAAATCCTCTGTTGCTCAAATCGAAAAGTGCAAAACTATTGAAATTTAGATAATAACTTGGGGCATATGCTTAAAAATTGGCAGCTCAAAATTATGTTCTTGTTGCGAATACAAATTGTTATGGTGACACAGAATCTGTTTCAGGACAACAACTTTCTCAAATCTTACTTTCTTCCTAGTAGAGGCTATTCTTGGCACAAAAAACGAAATAAAAATGATAAGGAGAGGTTATTACAGAGGTAATAACTTCCAAGACTCAACAAAAGGAAAACTACAGAAATAAAACAATGGGTTGTCTCCCATAAGTGCTTTTCTTTAATGACTTTTAACTAGGCTTGATAGTTTTAGTGATGCTCTTATGAAATTAGAAAATGAAGCAAAAGGAGCATCAAGAAGAAAATTCAAAATACATTAAAGTCTAACCCACTTCCTATGCATAGGAATCTTGTACACAAATAAATTCACAACGAACAAAGTGATAAGCATAAGAAGATAAAACAAGAGTAACTTCAAAACTTTCAGCATATATAGAGGTGTTTCAGTACCATGAAAACTTCTAGAACCATATTTTCCTCTCTCATAATAATTTTCAGTAGAATCATGAATAAACTCAACAATATAACTATCACATATATCATGCTTTTCATGATCTACAAACACATAATTTTTATCAAGCTCAAAAATACTGGGATTAAAACATTCAAACCTACTTTTAACAATTTTATAACAAGATGGTGTTGACTGCCAAAACCCACCGGCGGGCAGCGGCCTTGTCAACACTGTAGAGCCGGGGGGAGCCTAGAGCTGCGGCCGGGCCGAGACCCCTCCGAGCGACGGCCCGCAATGCTCTTCCGGTCACACGCGGCGTTGCGAAGTGCAGGGCGTGCCACCGACCTATACCTGGTCGGGAAGGTGATGAGGATGCCTCGCTTAGTTTCCTGCAGGGCATACATGTAAACGTTAAATACGAGCCTCGATCGGCTCTCGAGTTATCTCGTGAATCGGCTCAAAGAGCCGATCCACCCATGATCCGTACGGGTGCACGAATACTTGGTGGTCCTGCTTGATCAAGATGAAGCTAATGAGATCTACGACGATTTAGGGTTTTCACCGCATAATCGGATCATCCTACTCCGAGGTTGGGCCTTTGCGGCCACGCACGGTGCTCGTAAGCCGATCCTAAACGAGGCCAAAAAACCAACATGAAGTTGATCCTAGGAACATCCCGTTTAGGACTTGCGAACGCCACCCTACGTGCCACCGGATCCTCCCCCCCTTTGTAAGGCCTAACTATTGCAGATATTAAACTAATCCTTGTAGAACAAGGAGCAATCGTAACGGATCAGATCTACTAAATAATGATCAAGCGGGGTGCCGCCCCCACACCTGAGACAGGCATGAGGGCGGCTAGATATGCAAGGGTTGCACTACGTAAGCATGCTTAAACGAAGAACAATGCTAACCCTAACACATCTAATGATAACTACGTTGCTCGCCATCAAAAACGCTTCGAGTACGAGCAACGCATGAACAACGTGGGGCTTGTGCTGCCTAGATCGCAAGATGCGATCTAGGCGACATGTCGCTTACCCGATAGAAACCCTCGAGACGAAGGAGTTGGCGATGCGCCGAGATTGGTTTGTTTTTGGGGTTGAACGTGAGTTGTTGTTTATTCCATAAACCCTAGGTACATATTTATAGTCCAGGCGGACTTTCTAATGTGGGCGTGCACTAAACCGTGCACGAGATAAACTCTAACTTTCAATCTAAAATACAATCTACCATAAAGATACACGGGCAATTCAGCCCAATCCCTTCGTGTCGAGCCGCTTCAGGATTCTTCCACATGTAATCTTCCAAGCCTGGCCCACCTCCGGATTTGTCCAAAATATGGTGATAACACATGCCCCCTGGTTTTGGAAATAACATTTCCAAAATCATTATGCTTTTCCTTCGAAGGGTCATGTCGTGGCAGAGCAAAGCTGTTGCAGTATCCGTTATCATTATGCCCTGTCTTCTCAGCTCCTCTGCAAAATTCGATAGCCCTGGCGTCATCTCCTCGGGAACTTATACATTAAATTCTCACCAGGCTTCTCGTTATTTAACTGTGCCGATTGATTAGCTTTCTTCATCTCCTTCCTCTGTTCCATCCATCGGCACCCCAAAAAACCCTTCTGCGCACCATGTCTTCTTCCTCCTCTGCCTCGTCGGGACTTTCCTTTGAATCCTCTTCTCCCGAACCGATGCCAGCACCGAGCCCACAAGAGGTCCATGCGGCCAACATCCGCCGCGCCATTGAGGCCGGGGAGGAGTCAGACCATGACTTCTCCATCTGGTCCGAGGACGACCAGTCCTCGACGGACGGGGAGAGCGACCTTTGTTTCCTCGCCGGCGGGGAATCGGAGGAGGAGAGCGACGACGATCGCTTCTCCTGGGACGACTTCACCTCCTCCGAGGGGGTGGTGGAGGAAGAAGAGGAGGAGGAAGACGATGACGACGACGACTCCCTCGAGGGCTACCCACCAGCAAAGCGCCTTCGCATGTGGTGGGACGACGACAGCAGCGATGATGAAGACGGGGACGAAGCCCCCGTGGAGGGCTACGGGAGTAGCGACGAGGAGCCCATCGGCAGCAGTGCCGATGAGAGCTCTGAGGATGACGACGAGGGCAGTGACGGCCCGTAGATAGGACCCCTAGCATAGGGTCAGTAGTAGCAGATGGGGCAATGTATCCCCAGTATTTCCTTTTGAGAGCAATTAGCTCTTTATGTAAGAAATCTCGCCTATCAATGAAGAACTGTTCCCCAATTCGAGTTTGCCGATTTCCTCTGAGTTTGATTGAGCCGATTTGCCTCTCCTACTGACCTTGCCGATCTGTCCTCTTTGCCAATGTGTAATGAGCCGATAACAACGCATCGGTCCTTCGATAGAGCACCTACTAGGCCTGTTGCCCCCCGAGTCTCAGCCAAGGCAAAACGAGAGACGAGGATACACAAAAGAGCTGCATAGACCTAGGCTTGATCGTGTGTGGGGAAGTTCCTTATGCAGCGCCGGCCGATTTGAACCAAATCGGCTTCTCTAAGCCTTCAAGGTGAGCTGCCCCCGAGTTTCTTCGGTTCCCGCCGGCCGGATAGGCTCCTTTCCTTTGATGGACCTGATGCAATCCATCCTTGACCTGATCCGCACGCCATTGACATTGTCCTTGAAGAAATCTCCCTTGAGTCGATGGCCATGCATCGGCTGTTATATCCTTAAGTCGATGCCTGCTGCATCGGCTATGTTCGAAAACTTTCGAATTTTCACTTTTATTACGGCCGACCTGTGCATCGGCCCCCATATTCCAATACCCATCACCAGAAGATGAGATGCTTCTTATCTACTCAGGTGCCCCCGAGCCGATTCTGTCAAGAGAATTGATGGTATCGGCTCCGTTGGATAACATGTTGAACCCGAGCAGAATGGTGGGTGAGGATAATTTCGGCCGATTGCTGGAATCGGCCTCCACGTTGCTTGCTCGTTGAAGGTTTTGTAAGTTCCCTTCGTAAATTTTTTGGGGCCGATCACAAGGATCAGCCTCTCCTGGTTTGCTCATTGGTTTGATCTTGCTACTTGGTCAGGCTGGATAAAACCAACCCAACCTCTGACTTGATGCGCTTGCTGTCGTCCACCTTGAGTGCTCCGTAGAGTCGTGGAGCGCTAAGCTCTGTCGGCAAGACGAGTACCATGTTTGTGCCAGCCGATGTCTCATCATCGGCTTTCCTCGGTTTGGGGCGCCACTCCATTTTCCGTGGACGACCCTCTTCATCCAGGGTTCGCTGAACCTTTGCAGCCAGATCAGGTCGTGCCTTCCTTAGCGTGTGCAGGTACAACCTTTCGGCTTCCTCTAGGCCGCGCAATCGCTGAACCCTGCGCTTTTGGGAACGGCTGAGTCCGTCAGGGCACCACCTTGGCCGGTGGTACCTGTCTTCTTCCACTTCTCCCTCGTCCTCTGAATCCTCAAGATCTGCCCAACGAGGTGACTCAGCGCGTTTGCTTTGTGGCGGGAGAGGTCCTAGGCGCTCGAACACGGACACGTTGGCTGCCTCCTTCTTTTTCGATTGCATTACGGGCAATTGCCGATTGTGGGCAATCGGCTCATTCCTGAATCCCAGCAGTGTCTGAAGAAGGGGCAGTCCCAATGCCTGGCGTTGTCATCTTGCTCCCTTGATGCTTCCGTGGCACAGCGCTCGTGCTCCTCCTCATCGTGATACTGCCGACGATATCTTCTGGCTTCTCTAGCCAACCGATCTCCTCTATCATCGTAATTGGCCCGTCGGCGTTGGTCATACTGACTCACATATTTGTTGAGGAGGTGATCAGAGAGGGGTCGCTGATATCTTATATTCTTCACCTCTCCCTCTGTGACATAGCGCTTGCCATCATGACGGAGCCGATCGCGTGGAGCGGCCTCTTCTGTATCCTTGCTGTGAGAGCAGCTGCCCTCATCTCCATCTTTGCCGGAGTGGTTTCCAGGGTCCTACCATGTTGATGCTGAACGAGGGACCCGGCTGGCAACCTTCGAGGGTAGGTGATTTCCACCATGTTAACGGCGGGGAAGGGTTGGGTGTCGACCTTCATGGCGTACTGGTTGAAAATTAGCCGCCCCTTCTCTATCGCCGCTTGGATGTGCGACGCCACACCCGGCGGTCGTTGGTGGCATGGGAAAGCGAGTTGTGGAATTTGCGGTATGGCTTTCCGCTTAGCTCCTTCGCCGTGGGGAACTTGAGACCTTCGGGAACCGTCAAGCTTGTTTCTCCTTGAGCGAGGAGGTCGAAGATCTGTTCGAGTCTTGGTTACGTCAAAATCAAATCCCACAGGCGGCCCTGGTGGCTTTACCCATTTGCGGGCCACGGGGTTCCCCCGAGTCCACTCAGCCACTTGCTATCTCTTGGCCTCCCGCGGGCACTTCATCCTCCTCCGTATCGACCATAACTACTGCACGCTTGAACTTGTCTTGGTACGGAGTCGGGGTGGCGCTGTTCATATGCTCGATAGTTTCGAACCATGTGCGCCGGCGAGGATAATCTGCTTGGGAGGCCATGTCCTTGAGCTGTGTTGCCAGGCCCGCTACTGCCAACTCGGTTGCTTCCTTTTCGGTTATACGAACCGAATAACATCGGTTCCTAAGATTCCTGAAGCGCTGGATGTATTCCGTCACCGTTTCCCCGCGCTTCGACGTAGTTGTGCTAGATCGGCAATGCCGGACTCGGAAGCTTCGAATGGTATTGCATATGGAATTGTTCTTCCAATTGCTTCCAAGGCTCGGATGGAGTTTGCTGGCAGAGAGGTGTACCATCCAAAAGCCGATCCCGTGAGGGACTGCGAAAAGAGCCTCACGCGTAGCTGATCCGACACTGAAGCCGGTCCTAGTTGAGCCAAATATCGGCCGACGTGCTCGATGGAGCTGGAGCCATCTGATCCACCGAATTTGGAGAAGTCGGGGAGCCGATATTTAGGTGGCAGCGGGATCATCTCGTAATCGTCGGGGTACGGCTTGGAATAGCCGACCGCCCTTCTTTTCGGCATCATGCCGAACTGGTCTCTCGGTATGGTGCCGATCCGATCCATTGTGCTGGCCGTAGGAGTTGCACTGCGAAGATTCGCCGGGGTGGCGTACTTGGCCTGCCATGTTTGCTTTTCCAGCTACGGAGCCAGCTGCAGGAGCTGGGCTCGGGAGTTTCGTCGGTGTGGCGTATTTAGTTAGCCACGTACGCTGCTGTCGCCGACGTTCCTCCTGTCTTCGCCGGAGTCCCCGATGTTGTGGCCTGGTTTGTGAGTGCCCAGTCACCACAATCCGGCACATACATGCACGCGTATCCATGAGGGATCTCCTTAGGCGCCTCCATTAAGAACCGGTAGTCACTGGGGTCGCCACCAATTCTGTGAGACGAGGAATGCCGGTGTAGTCGGCACTTCGGCCGGTGCTGCCAACGCAAATGGCAGCGGTGGACGGGACCGGAATGGCAACTCTCCTTGATGAGTCCCGAGAGCTGGTCACGACGGCGAGTGCGGTGGCTCATGATCTCCGGATCACGCGCGAGCGACACGCTCCAACACGTTGACCAAGTTCTCGGAGTGGCGGTGTAGCGAGTGAGCCACCAGGTAGTTGATCTCTGCCGCGGACCCACTGGTGCGTTCCTCACGACGGGGTAGAGAGGTCTATCCCATCGAGTGCACCTTGCGGTGAGAACCCCTTCCATCGATGCCACCGGAACGGGTTCTGCGAAAAGAGCCGATGAGGTCGGCTTCGAGGGTAGCCTTGATCTCGTTGTATTGCTTCTTGAGGTCGTCGGGCAGATCCCCGTAGGTGAGCGGCGTGCCGTCCGCCATCTCAGATGTAGATGGCGATGTGGTTGATGTAGACGATTGTCCCACCGGGCGTGCCAGAATGTGTTGACTGCCAAAACCCACCGGCGGGCAGCGGCCTTGTCAACACTGTAGAGCCGGGGAGAGCCTAGAGCTGCGGCTGGCTGAGACCCCTCCGAGCGACGGCCCGCAATGCTCTTCTGGTCACACGCGGCGTTGCGAAGTGCAAGGGCGTGCCACCTGACCTATACCTGGTCGGGAAGGTGATGAGGATGCCTCGCTTAGTTTCTGCGGGGCATACATGTAAACGTTAAATACGAGCCTCGATCGGCTCTCGGGTTATCCTGTGAATCGGCTCAAAGAGCCGATCCACCCATGATCCGTACGGGGTGCACGAATACTTGGTGGTCCTGCTTGATCAAGATGAAGCTAATGAGATCTACGACGATTTAGGGTTTTCACCGCATAATCGGATCATCCTACTCCAGGTTGGGCCTTGCGGCCACGCACGGTGCTCGTAAGCCGATCCTAAACAAGGCCAAAAAACCAACATGAAGTTGATCCTAGGAACATCCCGTTTAGGACTTGCGAACGCCACCCTACGTGCCACTGGATCCTCCCCCTTTGTAAGGCCTAACTATTGCAGATATTAAACTAATCCTTGTAGAACAAGGAGCAATCGTAACGGATCAGATCTACTAAATAATGATCAAGCGGGGTGCCGCCCCCACACCTGAGATAGGCGTGAGGGCGGCTAGATATGCAAGGGTTGCACTACGTAAGCATGCTTAAACGAAGAACAATGCTAACCCTAACACATCTAATGATAACTACGTTGCTCGCCATCAAAAACGCTTCGAGTACGAGCAACGCATGAACAACGTGGGGCTTGTGCTGCCTAGATCGCAAGATGCGATCTAGGCAGCATGTCGCTACGATAGAAACCCTCGAGACGAAGGAGTTGGCGATGCGCCGAGATTGGTTTGTTTTTGGGGTTGAACGTGAGTTGTTGTTTATTCCATAAACCCTAGGTACATATTTATAGTCCGGGGGACTTTCTAATGTGGGCGTGCACTAAACCGTGCACGAGATAAACTCTAACTTTCAATCTAAAATACAATCTACTATATAAGATACACGGGCAATTCAGCCCAATCCCTTTGTGTCAGGCCGCTTCGTAGATTCTTCCACATGTAATCTTCCAAGCCTGGCCCACCTCTGGATTTGTCCAAAATATGGTGATAACAGATGGTTGATCATTATCAAGAGGTTGATGACCCACAAGTATAGGGGGTGTATCGTAGTATCTTCGATAAGTAAGAATGTCGATCCCAACGAGGAGCAGAAGGTGTTGACAGGCAGTTTTGATGAAGGATTCACTGTAAATGCTCACAGACAAGTATTCGGGGGGTTTTGATGTAACGGATGAATAAAGTACGAGTAAGTAAAATGCGAGAGAAATAATTGCAGCGAGTGGCCCAATCCTTTTTAGCACAAAGGACAAGCCGGTTTGTTTACTTATAATGACCAAACGTTCTCGAGGACACACGGGATTTTAGTCTAGTGCTTTCACTACATACGAGTGATTAATCTTCATTGTTTTGATAAGTGTTGTGTGGGTGAACCTGTGCTAATGTACCGCCCTTCCTAGGACTAATACATACTTGTGATTATACCCCTTGCAAGCATCCGCAACTACAAGAAAGTAATTAAGATAAATCTAACCACAGCCTTAAACTCTGAGATCCTGCGATCCCTCCTGCATCGATATACCAACGGGGGCTTAGGTTTCTGTCACTCCGGCAACCCCGCAATTGGCAAACGAGTACAAGATGCATTCCCCTAGGCCCATAAATGGTGAAGTGTCGTGTAGTCGACGTTCACACGACACCACTAGAAGAATAACACCACAACTTAAATATCATAACATTGAATATTACTCAACCATAGTTCACTACTAACAATTAGACTTCACCCATGTCCTCAAGAACTAAACGAACTACTCACGAGACATCATATGGAACATGATCAGAGGTGATATGATGATGAATAACAATCTGAACATAGACCTTGGTTCAATGGTTTCACTCAATAGCATAAACAACAAGTAGAAATCGGTACCGGGAGAGTTTCCCCTATCAAACAATCAAGATCAAACCCAAATTGCTACAGCGGTGACGATGTCCAGCGGTGGAGATGGCGGTGATGATGGTGGAGATGATGATGATGGTGATGGAGATGATGTCCAGCTCGATGGCGGTGACGATGGCGTCGATTTCCCCCTCCGGGAGGAAATTTCCCCGGCGGATTCCTGCCCGCCGGAGAGCTCTTTTCTCTCTGGTGTTCTCCGCCCCGCGAGGCGGCCGTAACCCTTCGTGAGGATTCCTCTGTGGCTTAGGTCTTCGGGACGAAGGGTTTCGCGAAGAAAAGGAGGCGAAAGAGGCCGAGGGGCCCCACACCACATGGTGGCGCGGCCGGAGCCATGGGCCGCGCCACCCTATGGTGTGGGCCCACCCTGGGTCCAGCTGGCTCCCCCTTCGGCTTCCTCCGTCATCCGGAAAAATAGGAGTTTTCGTAAAACTTCCTTCCACGGTTGATCTTCCGAAATATTGCATCTCGACGGTGCTTTTTCCGACGAGAATCCTCGGCTCGGTGCTCGATCTCCAAATAATCATGAAACATACAAAATAGATGAAATAACATAAGTATTGTGTCCCAATATGAAATATATCAATGAATAACAACAAATTATGATATAAAATAGTGATGCAAATTGGACGTATCAACTCCCCCCAAGCTTAGACTTCGCTTGTCCCCAAGCGAACCGAACTCCGTAAACGAGGTCCACATGTTTATGGAGTGAAGAGTCGATAAATAAAATACGGACAAGAAGCATCGTATTCATTCACACAAGACATTATAGTAAACAACTTCCTCATATAATTCAACTTGAAACAAGTATAAGGTAATCACAAATAAAGGTGCATAAGGAATCATAATTGGTGATGGCAAACTTTGTTCTTGGTCAGAGAACATTTAACAAATTATATTCATCTATTGAGCAGTGCTCTCATATTAAAGCTTATGGTAAACTTGCATACTCAATCATATTAATCATTGATGACTTTCAAAGCTATATTCATTAAAGGTAAAACTTGTACTAAACAAGAAAGAGTAAAGACATGATGAAGCAAATCACAATATAATAGTTTGATCACAACAACTCAAATGCTTGCTTGAGATGGAGGGAAATAGGTTTACTGACTCAACATAAAGTAAAAGACAGGCCCTTCGCGAGAGGGAAGCGAGAGATTAAATCATGTGCTAGAGCTTTTTCAGTTTTGAAATCATATAAAGAGAATAAAAGTAAAGTTTTGAGAGGTGTTTGTTGTTGTCAACGACTGGTAGCGGGTACTCTAACCCCCTTGCCAAACAAACCTCCAAAGAGCGGCTCCCATGAAGGACGTTATCTCTACCAGCAAGGTAGATCATCCCTCTTCTCTTTTGTTTACACATGTATTTTAGTTTATTTTAAGGATGACACTCCCCCCAACCTTTGCTTACACAAGCCATGGCTAACCGAATCCTCGGGTGCCTTCCAACAATCTCATACCATGGAGGAGTGTCTATTGCAAAATTAAGTTGCTTACTGATGAATCGGGGCAAAACATGTGAAGAGAATTATTAATGAAAGTTAATTAATTGGGGCTGGGAACCCCGTTGCCAGCTCTTATTGCAAAATTATAGGATAAGTGGATGAAGCCACTAGTCCTTTAGTGGAGGCTGCCTAACAAGACTGAAAGATGAAACACCACATACTTCCTCATGAGCTATAAAACATTGACACAAATAAGAAGTAATAAGTTTTGAATTGTTTAAAGGTAGCACATGAAGTATTTACTTGGAATGGCAGACAATACCATGCAGTAGGTAGGTATGGTGGACACAAATGGCATAGGTTTGGGTTCAGGTTTGGATGCACGAGAAGTATTCCCTCTCAGTACAGGTCTTTGGCTAGCAAGGTTAATTAGCAAGCATAAAAGTTGAGGGAAACAAACAAATATACATGTGATAGAAACAATCATGCATCTTACTTGTAAGCACAAACAGTTTTAACTTCTAGAATACTAAGCTAAGAACTGATAAGAAAGATAATAGCATCTTCTACATTTATTTCCTCTATTCTTCTTAAACTCAAAGTGTTGTTGCTATTGACCATTGCTAAGTTTGCCAAAACCAAATAGATTTACTTAATGCTCCCAAAGTGGTACCAATACTAAAATCAAGATCAATCATATAGTAGAAATTGCAAACTAAAATAAGGTGTGCAATATGTAAATGATAAGACTTCTCATTAATATTCCATAACGATAACTCACACCAAGGGATACATAGACAAACTAAAGGAGAGATACTTCCATACTGCAACCCATCTCATACGATAACTTCCCTACTCATGATATGACACTACTTGATAGTAAAAAGTAAAAAGGTAATGATAATGTGATACCGCGGCACTCCCCAAGCTTGGAACAAACCAAGGGGATGCCAATACCGATGATGAATTACTCCTTTGGCGATGGTGGTGATGAATTCCCATCTTCAGACTTCCAAGATAGAGGCTCTCCATCAACAAATGACATCTTGGTCTCGGGAATCCTGAAACTAGCAGCACGGCTTATATGTTTAAACCTGTTTTCATACTCACAGTTCTGATTATGAATGTCATAGAGTTGAGCTTGGAGTTTGTTGGTGGTGTCGTGAAGTGAGAGGATGTCGCCCCATAGCTTTGCAGTTTCCTTCTCATGTTCAACAATGAGTTCAGACACAATCTTGTGAAAGATATCCACTTCACGCTCGGCCATCTTCTTGTAATTGAAGACCTCTTGTTCTAGCTTCTCCATCCTGTCTTCCAAGCTTCCTTCTCCTTTGGGACCCTGAACATCTTTGATCCGCAGTTTTCCCTCGACGAGCATCAACTCCTTTGGGTGCATCCTCAGCTCCTCCATGTACAAGTTGCCAACATCCTTGCAGGAGCTATCCTTCGGAGTTTCCGATGAAGACATGATGGCTCTAGATCTAAAGCAAATCTGGCAGAAACAGCTCGAAACAAAACACGTCGAGAAAACGATATACGGACCTCCAGGGGTCCGGGGGATTTTATAATAAAAAATTTCAGAACAAACGGAAAGTACCAGATCGAACAAGAGTCGGAAAGGGGCGACGAGGCGGCCGGACCATAGGTCGGCGCGGGCCCGAGTCGGGCCGCGCCGGCCTATGGTGGCACGCCCTCGTGCGTCCTTTCCACTCCGTTTCGAACTCGTAATTTTTCATATTTTCCAAAAACAACAAAAATAATGTTCGGAAAGTAAATCGCGAACTTTTCATTACCGATCTTGTTACCTATTCAAGGTCGAGTTACGGCGGATCTGTCAATTTGTCCCTTGATGAAAGCCTCCGGTGTTTCCACTCGAATAATATCAACATCAACATTATAAGAATCACACGAGATATAATGCTTGAGTCTTTGTCCATTCACCACTTGCGTAGCATTGCCTTGGAGAGAGCCAATTTTAATTGCTCCCGAACGATACACCTCCTCAACAACATATGGTCCTTCCCATTTCGAGAGTAATTTCCCTGCAAAGAATGCGAGACGAGACCGATACAATAGGACTTTATCCCCAATATTAAACTCTCTTTTGATGATCCTTCTATCATGCCATTTTTTAACTTTTTCTTTAAAGAGTTTAGCATTTTCATAAGCTTCACTTCTCCATTCATCTAGAGAACTTAATTGTAGCAACCTCTTATCACCGGCAAGTTTAGGATCTTTATTTAATTCTCTAACGACTCGATAAGCTTTGTGTTCTAGTTCTAAAGGTAAATGACAAGCTTTTCCGTAAACCATTTTATAAGGCGACATTCCCATGGGGTTTTTATAAGCGAGTTCTATAAGCCCATAGTGCGTCTTTCAATTTACTAGCCCAATTCTTTCTAGATTTATTAACGGTTTTACGCAAGATAGATTTAATTTCTCTATTTGATAGTTCTACTTGACCACTACTTTGAGGATGATAAGCGGAAGCAATTCTATGATTAATACCATACTTAGCAAGAGTTTTTCTAAAACCTCCATGAATAAAATGAGAACCTCCATCGGTCATAATATATCTAGGTACTCCAAATCTAGGAAAAATAACATCTAAAAGCATTTTTAAAGAGGTCTCACCATCTGCACTTTTTGTAGGTATGGCTTCCACCCATTTAGTAACATAATCAACAGCAACAAGTATATGAGTGTTACCTTTTGAAGAGGGAAAAGGTCCCATGAAGTCAAATCCCCAACAATCAAACGGTTCGATAACAAGAGTATAATTCATTGGCATTTCATTGCGTCTGGAGATATTACCAACCCTTTGACATTCATCACAAGATAAAATAAACTTCCTTGCATCTTTGAAGAGAGTTGGCCAATAAAAACCTGATTGTAGAACCTTTTGCGCGGTTCTATCTCCGGCGTGATGTCCTCCATAAGCACTACCATGACATTTACTCAATATCTCTTGTTGTTCATATTCGGGAACACACCTTCGCATAATACCATCCACTCCTTCTTTATATAAGTGTGGGTCATCCCAGAAATAATGCCTCAAGTCATAAAAGAATTTCCTCCTCTCCTGAGCTGAAAAGGTTGGAGGCAAGTACTTGGAAACAATAAAGTTAGCATAATCAGCATACCAAGGATCTGTCTCGCGAACTCACCTTTATTACAGCCTAATTTTTCATTTGGAAAACTATCATTAACGGGAACAGGATCATAAGCAATATTTTCCAATCTAGACAAATTATCGGCAACAGGATTATCGGCACCTTTCCTATCTACAATATGTAAATCAAATTCTTGCAAAAGAAGTACCTATCTAATAAGCCTCGGCTTAGCATCTTTCTTTGTCATAAGGTATCTAATTGCAGCATGATCGGTATGAATCGTAACTTTTGAATCAACAATATAAGATCTAAATTTATCACAAGCAAAGACTACAGCTAACAATTCTTTTTCAGTAGTAGCATAATTTCTTTGAGCAGCATCAAGAGTCTTACTAGCATAATGAATAACATTCAGTTTTTTATCTACTCGCTGTCCAAGAACAGCGCCTACAGCAAAATCACTAGCATCACACATAATTTCAAAAGGTAAATTCCAATCAGGAGGTTCAACTATAGGAGCAGTTGTTAAGGCTTTCTTTAGAGTTTCAAAAGCTTCCTTACAATCATCATCAAAAACAAAAGGTACATCTTTTTGAAGAAGATTAGTAAGAGGTTTTGAAATCTTGGAGAAATCTTTAATAAATCTCCTATAAAACCCAGCATGTCCAAGAACACTACGAATACCTTTAACATCCCTCGGATAGGGCATCTTCTCAATGGCTTCAACTTTAGCTCTGTCAACTTCAATACCTCTCTCGGAAATTTTATGTCCCAATACAATTCCTTCATTAACCATAAAGTGGCATTTCTCCCAATTAAGAACAAGGTTAGTTTCTTCACATCTCTGCAAAACTTTATCAAGGTTTCGCAAGCAACTATCAAAAGAATTCCCGTAGACAGAAAAATCATCCATGAATACTTCCACAATACTCTCACAAAAACCATGAAAGATGGCAGACATGCATCTTTGAAAAGTAGCAGGAGCATTACATAAACCAAAAGGCATACGCCTATAAGCATAAGTTCCATAGGGACAAGTAAAAGTGGTTTTCTCTTGATCTTTAGCTTTAACAGCAATTTGTGAAAACCCATAATAACCATCAAGAAAGCAAAAATGAGTATTTTTAGATAACCTTTCTAGCATTTGATCAATAAATGGTAAAGGGTAATGATCCTTCTTAGTAACTTTATTAACTTTTCGATAATCAATGCACATTCTATACCCTACAACTACTCTTTGAGGTATGAGCTCATCATTATCATTAGGCACAACAGTCATTCCTCCTTTCTTAGGAACGCAATGCACAGGACTAACCCATCTACTATCAGCAATAGGATATATAATACCAGCTTCAAGAAGTCGTAATACCTCATTTCTTACCACATCCTTCATCTTGGGAATTAGACGACGCTCGAGGTTCAACAACGAGGCTTTGCATCATCTTCCATATTAATGGCGTGTTGGCAAATAGAGGGAGAAATCCCCTTCAAGTCATCAAGAGTATAGCCAATAGCACCTCGGTGTTTCTTCAATATTTGCAATAATCTTTCTTCTTCAAACTCGTAAGCTTAGAAATAATAATAACAGGATATATTTTCTTATCATCAATATGAGCATATTTAAGATTATCAGGCAAAGGCTTTAAATCAAAAACAGGATCTTCCTTTGGTGGCGGTGTTGTACCCAAGTCTTCCACCGGTAAATCATGCTTGAGAATAGGTTGGCGAAGAAAAATCTCCTCAAGCTCATCTCTTTCTTTCCTAAAAACTTCACTCTCGCTATCCTCCAAATGTTGCTGCAAAGGATTATTAGGAACAAGAACAATAGATGCACACTGCTCCATTTTAAAATCATTACTGGGCAAATCAGCTTTATAAGGAGTTTTAGTAAATTTAGAGAAGTTAAACTCATAAGATTCACCAGCAAATTTGGTCAAAATTTTCTCTTTCTTGCAATCTATAATAGCTCCACAAGTATTTAGAAAAGGTCTACCAAAAATGATAGGACAATAGTCACTAGCAGGAGAACCAAGTACCAAAAAGTCAGCGGGATATTTAATCTTACCACATAGAACTTCCACATCTCGAACAATACCAATTGGAGAAATAGTTTCTCTATTAGCCAGCTGAATAACCACATCAATATCTTCAAGTTCACAAGAATCAATTTCGTGCATAATCTCCGTGTATAGCTCATAAGGTATAGCACTAACACTTGCACCAATATCACATAAACCATAATAGCAATGATCACCAATTTTAACAGATAGCATAGGAACACTAGCTTGTTTGGGTTTATTAGGATGTGAAACAATATTAGAAGCATCTTCACAGAAAATAATATGACCATCCTCTACATTTTCAGTCACAAGATCTTTAACTATGGCAACAGCAGGTTCAACTTTTATTTGTTCTTCAGGTTCTCTAGATTTCTTTTCACTTTTATGAACCGCACTATTTATAACAGAGTACTCCCTCATTTTAGCAGGAAAATGAGTTTTTTCAATATAAGCTTCAGGAATAACACGATCAGCAGTTTCAACTACAACACACTTATTAATAGATGAATCAATTTTATCTTTATACGGTTCATGATACTTATCAAAATTCTTCTTAGGCAATTCATAATGAGAGGCAAAAGATTTATAAAGGTTTGCAGCAACTTGAGAATCAAGACCATATGTAGCACTAATATTACGAAATGTATCAGTATCCATAAAAGCTTCAATGCATTTATAATCATAAATTATACCTGATTCTCTATCTTTGTCGTTCTCCCAACCTTCAGTATTTTCTTGGATCCGATCAAGAAGGTCCCTTTTAAACTCTTCTTTATTGCGTGTAAATGATCCGGAACAAGAAGTATCCAAGCAAGGTCTTGTCTTGAAAAGAAAGTCTTGCATAGAAATTATCAATAATAATATTACCAGGAAGCTCATGAATGGGGCATTTGAGCATTAAAGACTTCAATCTCCCCCAAGCTTGGGCAATACTCTCTCCATCATGAGGCCAGAAATTATATATGCGGTTCCGATCTTTGTGAATTTCACTTGGAGGATAAAATTTGGAATAAAATAAAGGCACAATGTCCTCCCAATCAAGAGAATCACCATTCTTCAGCAATTTATACCAATGCGCCGCTTTACCGGACAGCGATATAGAGAATAGTTTCTTCCTAACTTCATTCATAGCAATACCTGCACATTTGAATAACCCGCATAATTCATGCAAAAACAGTAAATGATCACCAGGATGGACAGTTCCATTCCCTTCATAGCGGTTATCCATAACATGTTCAATAATTTTCGTAGGTATTTTATATGGTATTACTTCCTCACCTGGCGCCTCATCCACTACCGTTGCAGTAGTAGTAGATTTCCCAAATAGAAATTGAAGAGAAGATCTCTCCATAATGACTTATAGCAGCAGGCAGAAATAAAATCAGCACAAATAGTAAAGGTTTTCCTTACCAATTCCGCTTACCAATAGCGCTTCACTCCCCGGCAACGGTGCCAGAAAATAGTCTTGATGACCCACAAGTATAGGGGGTGTATCGTAGTATCTTCGATAAGTAAGAATGTCGATCCCAACGAGGAGCAGAAGGTGTTGACAAGCAGTTTTGATGAAGGATTCCCTGTAAATGCTCACAGACAAGTATTCGGGGGGTTTTGATGTAACGGATGAATAAAGTACGAGTAAGTAAAATGCGAGAGAAATAATTGCAGCGAGTGGCCCAATCCTTTTTAGCACAAAGGACAAGCCGGTTTGTTTACTTATAATGACCAAACGTTCTCGAGGACACACGGGATTTTAGTCTAGTGCTTTCGCTACATACGACTGATTAATCTTCATTGTTTTGATAAGTGTTGTGTGGGTGAACCTGTGCTAATGTACCGCCCTTCCTAGGACTAATACATACTTGTGATTATACCCCTTGCAAGCATCCGCAACTACAAGAAAGTAATTAAGATAAATCTAACCACAGCCTTAAACTGCGAGATCCTGCGATCCCTCCCTGCATCGATATACCAACGGGGGCTCGGGTTTCGTCACTCCGGCAACCCCGCAATTGGCAAATGAGTACAAGATGCATTCCCCTAGGCCCATAAATGGTGAAGTGTCGTGTAGTCGACATTCACACGACACCACTAGAAGAATAACACCACAACTTAAATATCATAACATTGAATATTACTCAACCATAGTTCACTACTAACAATTAGACTTCACCCATGTCCTCAAGAACTAAACGAACTACTCACGAGACATCATATGGAATATGATCAGAGGTGATATGATGATGAATAACAATCTGAACATAGACCTTGGTTCAATGATTTCACTCAATAGCATAAACAACAAGTAGAAATCAGTACCGGGAGAGTTTCCCCTATCAAACACTCAAGATCAAACCCAAATTGCTACAGCGGTGACGATGTCCAGCGGTGGAGATGGCGGTGATGATGGTGGAGATGATGATGATGGTGATGGAGATGATGTCCAGCTCGATGGCGGTGACGATGGCGTCGATTTCCCCCTCCGGGAGGGAATTTCCCCGGCGGATTCCTGCCCGCCGGAGAGCTCTTTTCTCTCTGGTGTTCTCCGCCCCGCAGAGGCGGCTGTAACCCTTCGTGAGGATTCCTCTGTGGCTTAGGTCTTCGGGGCGAAGGGTTTCGCGAAGAAAAGGAGGCGAAAGAGGCCGAGGGGGCCCCACACCACATGGTGGCGCGGCCAAGCCATGGGCCGCGCCACCCTATGGTGTGGGCCCACCTTGGGTCCAGCTGGCTCCCCCTTCTGGCTTCCTCCGTCATCTGGAAAAATAGGAGTTTCTGTAAAACTTCCTTCCACGAGTTGATCTTCCGAAATATTGCATCCTGACGGTGCTTTTTCCAGCAGAATCCTGGCTCCGGTGCTCGATCTCCAAATAATCATGAAACATACAAAATAGATGAAATAACATAAGTATTGTGTCCCAATATGAAATATATCAATGAATAACAGCAAATTATGATATAAAATAGTGATGCAAATTGGACGTATCAGAGGTATGGGGCTTAGAGATAAATGCAAGACCTCTCCAATCTCGTTTCAATAGCAGTACAATTAATATTATCAACCAATATAGGACCATCATCTAGAGCTTTATCATAAATATTTTCTAAGAAAAACTCTTTAGTGCCATGCATTTCGAAGTTAGGCACAAATAAATGATTATCATAAGATTTATCAAAATAGCATGGATTATCATAGATAACAGTACAATAATTATTATCACAAGTTTTACTCAGAGTAAATGTTTGAAACGAATCCACAAGAACATAACATTCATCTTCCTTTGGTAAGCATGGGGGACAATCAAATAGTGTAAGAGATAAAGAGTTACTCTCATTAGAAGGTAGACATGGGTAGCTAATCCATTCTTTCTACTTTTGTTCATCACTCTCCTCCTCTTTTTCATCTAACGAGTTTTCAGATTCAACAATTTCTTCTTCCATAGGTTGTAACATCCCAAGTGAGCTACCTTCTTTACCTTCCATGTTTATGCATCATCCTTGCATCATGCATGTCATATCATGTCACCTTTGGTTTTTAATAAAATTGCATTTTGGTTTTTGTTGCTCTATTTTTCTATGTGTTTGTTCTTCTTCCCTCTCTCTTGTTTCATCTCACCACTTGTGATGTTACAATAAAAGCCAAAGCCAAACCTTGACCCATCTCTCTTCTCACACCGGCCCATCTACACCAAAAATAGCCATACGTACCTCCTCTCTCTCCCTTTACATGTGAGAGGCATGACCATATCAGGCCATGTTTTCCCTGTGATCTCCACGCCACCTCTTTCTCTCCATCCACCGGCCACCCTGCCTCCCTCTTAAGCAGCACCAACTACAGACCAAACCCTACCTAACCACCTCCATCTTCCTCCTCCTCTAAGTGTAGCCGCCGCCACCATCTCTTCCTCCCCGGCAGCAAACTCCACCGAACCTGCAGCTCAACGCCGGCCTCCACCAGCACCATGGCCGTCACCTGAGCAAGGTGAGGCACCCCGGCAGCCCCCTCTCCACCCTGTATTTCCTCAAGGACGCCAAGGCCTGCAGCCCCTCAAGCATCTTCTTCATCTTCAACAACCCGGCCACCTTCTCCTTCATCTCCGGCCAGTTCCTCCGGCCACTTCTCCGTCGCCTCCTCCACCTCTCCGGCTACACCTGGACACCGACGCCGAGCAGTTCGAGAAGGAGTTCCTCTACATCACCCCTGAAGATCGCGTTCGTGTTTCCTCTTCCGATTTGACAGGCGAGCCCACCCCTTCACCTATTTTACATTTTCATGCTCTTTTGATCTATTGCTACCCCTGTGTTGCGATTCTGTTGTGTCACGTGACCTATTCCACATGTTACCCTATATGATCCGAATTACACCTCCTCGCCCTACCTGTTGTTTGATGTTTGCCAGCTTTGCGAGTCGTAGGCGAGTTTAGGGTCTTGCTGATATCTCGAAATGTTCGGGATATCTTGTTGGGTAGTTGTCTTACTTGCTATATTTTGTTGTTGGAGATAAACATGGCTCAACCTAATGTTAATATTAAAATGGATAAGAAGAGGCATCGGTGGGTCAACTGTATATTTGGTTTTACCATGGCTCACTTGTGTCCAATTTTATAATTAGGACGAGTTCTTGTTTTCTGATCCAAGACTGAGCGCACTAACCACACGTGGGAGGTTTCACTGGGACCCCCCTCGACCTATTACCGGAACTGCTTCCATTGTCCAAGTGCCACAACTAGTTCGTAACGTTTTGTTTCTCCCGGGCGTGCAAGCTTGTTTCTTTGTGGTCCGATGTTATGGAGTTATTTTTTTGGGGAAGCCTTTTGTGCCTTGTAACCCTGTTGTCTCTTGCACGCTCGTAGGCGCGGTACGTATTGTTAAGAGGTCATCCTCTAGTGGGCTCTGATCCTTCTTAACCGTAGACGCAAACAGCTAGGTCCGCATCTGAGTTCCGATCGGGCTCTGAAACGGATTTAACCTAGATAGGTGGCTTCTTGGACTTGGTCTGTTGTGAAGGGAGGGGTTGTGATGCGAGGTTTTCGCTGGCAAGTTTTCTCAAAACCCTTGCTTGTGGAGTCGGACATGCGTGTATGGGTACGAGTAGTGCATCCCCGCAGGGTGAAATCTTATCGATAAGCCGTGTCCGCGGTTATGGACGACTTGGAGATGTTTAACTCGATCATAGAACAACTTACACCTTATTTCATGTTGCTAATAATTTGCCAATAAAACTCTTTCAAAAGTGTGTGTGCCTTTGCAATACCTCTTGGCGAAGGGGGATCACATTGGCTGGGTTTTGTTTGCAGAGTATAGAATTGTTAGATTATGCGCTCTCTCACCTCTAATAGGCGAATGTTGTAGCGTGTCTCTATTGGTTAGTTGCTTTGCTGCCGCTAAACTCCACATATAGCCGGGTGAAGTTTATACCACCCACCAGCGAGCATAGCTGGTCTAGTCTCGCAAGTATGTGCCTTTGGTACTTACCCTCGTTTTTCTTCCTCTTTTTCCGGAACCCGCTTTTCGACAAACAGGTACAACAAATGATGAGGAGTACGCTGGAGGATACTTCCTTGAGTTCACGGATGACGACTTCGTTGCGTAGCAGGATCGTTCCTAAGGCAGCAGCCTGTGGCTTGTTGGTTATGGAACCCCGCTTGGTTATCTTCAGGACTCTTAGTCCCATTTGGATCTTGTCTGTACCCAGACTATTTGCTTCCGCTATGTATGATGTATTGATGGGACATGTGTCCTTTGCGTGTCTTTTGGATCTTGCTCAGTAGAGCGTTGCTATATATGAACTTTATTTCCATCTTTTGTGTCATAGATGGTCATGTTGTGATATTGAATCTGTATTCTACCCTTGTATCCTGTGCACCGTGTGTGTATGTGTGAAGTGCACAGGAAGGTGAAGCACTCAGGCTTGGAAAGCCTAACGTGAGCCTATGAGGTGGGTGTTGTGTGCATGGGCGTGTCGAGCTGTTGCTTGGCCTACCCATAAGCTTGGGAATGCAAGGCGACCTCGCGGTCCTTTGTAGTGACCTCATGCACATAAACCCCTCGTACCTGCGCGCTCTGGGTTTTCCTACTCCTGGGGCTTACAGACTTGGTATCAGAGCAGGACTGCCTTTAGGAGCCCCTTGCAGCGGACGAAGTTGTGTCTAGAAACTCATATTTTAGTAGCTACGTAGGAAAATTGTGCGCGAGAGTAGGAATTCTGCTTTTATTTCTTACCCCACCCACCCACCCTCTGGTGAGGAAGAGCAACGGTTTTACTCTATTCTTATCTTGTTTCACCTAGGCTTGGACGTGTTCGGGGAAACCATAGTGCCATAGGGAAAAGTGTTTTTAATTTTTTTTTCTGTACTATGGTTGCTTCAATATCATCTGTTATCAATCTCCACCATATAATATGTTCCTTTGCAATGTTGGTATTTTCATGTTAACATGCTCTCTCGGTTATTTCGGTGCTATCTCAACCACTTCTTTGTTCCGGTGCATACGTCAACCTTCCTTCTCCGGAGTTGCTTCGTCCAGCTCTTTCCTTGTTGTTCTCTTCCAATATGCATAACAAGTGCCCACACGACCCAAGTTATTGACACTTGTTAATGCTAAAATTTTGTATAGCTACATATCACTATCTTGCATGATTGGTGAAATATTCTTGTTGCTATCGTTCTAACCTTCTACATGTTATGGATAGCTCTCGTGTGCTTGAATCCTTGTACATTGATGATAGCTTTGTCATGTCTCTTGTTATCTTCTGAAGTTCTCGTTAAGCACTAATATTGGGTTTTTCATTATCCATGATTGTGCTAACCTTGGTGTCCTTACTCAGAATGGAGAGTGGTGAAGATGATCCTCCACCTGAAGTGGACCAAGCTCTGGTTAAAATGGCGCAAGTCCTAAATCAGATGCAGATAAGCCAAGACAGAATCAATGGTGGCAATGCACGTGTCACTATTCAGGAGTTTCTCCAGCTCAACCCGCGCACTTTTGATGTCACCGCAGAGCCAATTGATGCTGATGATTGGTTACGCGAGATGAACAAGACTATCAGTGTGGCACATGTGGCTGATGAGGACCGTGTTCCTTATGTGACTTATCTTCTTCGTGGAGTCTCAGCCGCATGGTGGGACAATCATCTGCTGATGAAAGCACCAGTTGCAAACATTACCTGGGATGAGTTTCAGCTACTCTTCAAGCGTCATCACATCCCTGACAGCATCATGGAGAGAAAGCGTGAAGAGTTCTGCAACCTTTCTCAAGGCAGCAACACTGTGCTGGCTTATAGAGATGCTTTCTTAAAACTGGCTCGTTATGCTGGAGATGAGGTATCTACAGATGCCAAAAAGCAAGCCATGTTTCGCAAAGGCCTGAACCCAGAGATCAAGTATGCTATACTCTTGGTCAAGTGCAATACCTTCGAGGAGCTCGTTAACACAGCGCTCCAAGAAGAGTATGGTCGTGCAATGCTAGAAGAGTCTCGTAAGCGCTCTCGTGAAGCAGCTTCTTCCTCAGCAACTGCTATGCCTCCTCGGAAACGTAGGATTTGGGTTCCTTATGCTGCTCCTGCACAACCCACCTACATGCCTGAACCGAGTGGTTTTGTTTCCCGCCCTCCCACCCCTGTTGTTGTTCCAAGGGGCTCTCAAGTTCATCAAAGGTCTGGCAATCAAGCTAAGCAAAGTCACCGTGTTGATGCTCAGCAAAGGCCTAGTTCTGAAGCTCGGGCAAGACCAATGGGTACTCGCCCTTCTGCAAAAGTTTGCTTCAAGTGTGGTGATCCAGGACACACTTCACGCAATTGCTATCAGAACAAGTCTCTACAACCTTCAAAGGCTTTCAACTATAACAATAAGCCTGGTACGAGAAGTGTATGGGTGAACAATGTCACAGCTATTCAAGCTAAAAGGGCACCTGACATCGTGCTTGGTGTTCTTCCTGTGAACTCGATCCCAGCAAAAGTTCTGTTTGATACAGGAGCGGCACTTTCTTTTGTCTCCTCAAGTTTTGTTCAAAGGTATGAGTTACCTATGGTTCCTTTGCCCAATAACCTCACGGTGAACTCCCCGGGAGCGCAGTTGACAGTTTCCAAGATAAGCCATGGGAATCAAATTCTCATCGGAAGCTATGTGTTTCTTGCTTCACTCATAGCTCTCGGCAGTTCAGACATTGATGTCATTCTCGGCATGGATTGGTTGAAGGCCAACAAAGCTGTTATAGATTGTGCCAAGCATTCAGTTTCTCTTCCTACTTCGACAGGCCACATAGTCTATTCACCTTCTGAGACACCTTCCGTTCAGCTCTTCGCTTTGAATCCTAGCTCTCTTCCTGAGCTTGAATCTATACCGGTGGTTTGCGACTTTCCCGATGTCTTTCCTGAAGAACTTTCGGGTATGCCACCTGACAGGGCTGTTGAGTTCGTCATTGAACTAGAGCCTGGTACAGCTCCTATCTCAAAGCGGCCTTACAAAATGGGTCCAAATGAGTTGGCTGAACTCAAGAAGCAGCTTGATGAGTTGCAAAAACTTGGTTTCATTCAGCCAAGCACTTCTCCATGGGGATGTCCTACCATCTTCGTCAAGAAAAAGGATAAAACTGATCGATTGGTGGTTGACTACCGCCCTCTCAATGAGAAAACGATCAAGAATACATATCCTCTTCCTCGCATCAATGAGCTCTTTGATCAACTTGCGGGTGCAATCGTGTTCTCTAAGATGGATTTGAGAAGTGGTTATCACCAAATCAAAATCCGCAAGGAGGATGTACCCAAGACAGCCTTCAAAACTCGCTATGGCCTCTATGAATACACCGTCATGTCCTTTGGCCTCACTAATGCTCCTGCCACTTTCTCTCGGTTGATGAACTACATTTTCATGGAGTACCTCGACAAGTTTGTGGTGGTCTATCTTGATGATATCCTTGTCTACTCCAAGTCCAATGAGGAGCATGAAGAGCATCTTCGCCTCATCCTCATGAAGCTTCGTGAACATCGCCTCTATGCCAAGTTCTCTAAATGTGAATTTTGGCTTCCTCAAGTCGTCTATCTTGGCCATGTCATTTCTGGAAAAGGCATCGCTGTCAATCCTGAAACAGTGAAGGCAATCGTTGAATGGCTTCCTCCGAAGAATGTCAAGCAAGTGAGAAGTTTCCTCGGTTTGGCAAGTTACTGTCGCTGCTTTGTTGAAAATTTCTCCAAGATCGCCAAGCCTCTTTCAGATCTCCTGAAGAAAGACAAGAAGTTCATTTGGTCTCCTCAATGCCAAGCAAGCTTTGACCTCCTCAAGCAGAAGCTCACTTCCACACCTGTCCTTGTTCTTCCAGATACTTCTAAGCCTTTCCAGATATTCTGTGATGCCTGTCTTCAAGGGCTAGGCGCTGTCCTCATGCAAGAACGTCAAGTTGTGGCGTATGCTTCTCGTCAGTTGAAAAAGCATGAACTCAACTATCCCACACATGATCTCGAGCTTGCAGCCGTGTTACATGCTTTAATAACATGGCGCCAATACTTGTTGGGCAACAAATGTGAGATCTTCACCGACCACAAGAGTCTCAAATACATCTTCACACAACCCAACTTGAACCTCCGTCAAACGAGATGGATGGAAACCATCAAGGACTTTGATCTGTCTATCAGCTACACTCCAGGCAAAGCTAATGTCATGGCTGACGCCCTTAGTCGCAAGTCCTATTGCAACAACCTCATGATTCAAGAAAGTCAACCTGCTCTTTATGAAGAATTCAGGAAATTGAATCTTGAGCTTGTTCCCCAAGGCTACCTTGCAAACTTGGTGATCACGCAAACTCTTGAAGATAAGATACGAACCGGACAGTTAAGAGATGGTTGTATCAAAAACATCAAAGAGAACATGCACAAGCCCAAGTACAAGTCCTTCTCTATCGATGATCAAGGAACTCTCTTCTTCCAAGGTCGAATCGTTGTTCCAAAGGATTCAAACCTGAGAAGCCTCATTCTCAAAGAAGCTCATGACACTCCTCTTTCTATCCATCCTGGCAGCACAAAGATGTATCTCGACATCAAGTCTACCTATTGGTGGACTAGGATGAAAAGTGATATTGCTCGCTATGTCTCAGAGTGTGATGTCTGTCGCCGTGTTAAAGCAGAACATCAGAGACCTGCCGGTGTCCTCCAACCCCTGAAGATTCCTGAGTGGAAATGGGATAAGATTGAGATAGACTTCATAACTGGTTTTCCAAAGTCTCGCAAAGGCAATGATGCTATCTTCGTGGTGATCGACCGTCTTTCCAAGGTTGCTCACTTCCTTCCTGTCAAAGAGACAATATCTGCTAGTCAGTTGGCTGAGCTCTACACAACGAAAGATCGTCTCTCTTCATGGTGTTCCCTTGGAAATAAGCTCGATCGCGGAAGTATCTTCACTTCCAGGTTTTGGGCTAGCTTTCAGAAAGCTATGGGAACTAATCTGCTCTTCAGCACAGCTTACCATCCGCAAACGAGTGGGCAAGTCGAAAGAGTCAATCAGATTCTCGAGGACATGCTCCGTGCCTGTGTTATCTCCTTCGGCATGAAATGGGAAGAATGTCTTCCATTCGCTGAGTTCTCTTACAACAACAGTTATCAAGCCAGTTTGGGCATGGCCCCCTTCGAAGCTCTCTATGGTCGCAAATGCAGAACACCTCTGAACTGGTCTGAAACTGGTGAAAGGCAAATCTTTGGCCCCGATGTCATCAACGAGGCTGAAGAAAAGGTGCGAATCATTCGTGACAATCTCAAGATAGCACAATCTCGGCAGAAAAGCTATTATGATAGCAAGCACCGTGATATGTTATATCATCCTGGTGATCAAGCCTACCTTCGTGTTACTCCTATGAGGGGCACTCATCGCTTCGGTATCAAAGGCAAGCTGGCGCCAAGATACATTGGTCCCTTCAAGGTTCTAGCAAAGCGTGGTGAAGTCGCTTACCTCCTTGAACTTCCTGAGAAGCTCTCAAAAGTGCACGATGTCTTCCACGTGTCACAGCTCAAGAAGTGCTTCAAAGATCCGGGCCGTGCAGTTGATCACGAGTCCATCGACCTCCAAGAAGATCTCTCCTACAAAGAGCATCCCGTTCGGATTCTTGATGAAGCTGAACGCCGAACTCGCAACAACTCTGTCAAGTTCCTCAAGGTGCAGTGGTCGCACCATTCCGATAAAGAAGCAACTTGGGAGCGGGAAGATCAACTCCGTTCCGAGTACCCGTCCTTTTTCTCTTCTTCCTGAGAATCTCGGGGCGCGATTCCTTCAAGCGGGGGCGTTTGTAACATCCCAAGTGAGCTACCTTCTTTACCTTCCATGTTTATGCATCATCCTTGCATCATGCATGTCATATCATGTCACCTTTGGTTTTTAATAAAATTGCATTTTGGTTTTTGTTGCTCTATTTTTCTATGTGTTTGTTCTTCTTCCCTCTCTCTTGTTTCATCTCACCACTTGTGATGTTACAATAAAAGCCAAAGCCAAACCTTGACCCATCTCTCTTCTCACACCGGCCCATCTACACCAAAAATAGCCATACGTACCTCCTCTCTCTCCCTTTACATGTGAGAGGCATGACCATATCGGGCCATGTTTTCCCCGTGATCTCCACGCCACCTCTTTCTCTCCATCCACCGGCCACCCCGCCTCCCTCTTAAGCAGCACCAACTACAGACCAAACCCTACCTAACCACCTCCATCTTCCTCCTCCTCTAAGTGTAGCCGCCGCCACCATCTCTTCCTCCCCCGGCAGCAAACTCCACCGAACCTGCAGCTCAACGCCGGCCTCCACCAGCACCATGGCCGTCACCTGAGCAAGGTGAGGCACCCCGGCAGCCCCCTCTCCACCCTGTATTTCCTCAAGGACGCCAAGGCCTGCAGCCCCTCAAGCATCTTCTTCATCTTCAACAACCCGGCCACCTTCTCCTTCATCTCCGGCCAGTTCCTCCGGCCACTTCTCCGTCGCCTCCTCCACCTCTCCGGCTACACCTGGACACCGACGCCGAGCAGTTCGAGAAGGAGTTCCTCTACATCACCCCTGAAGATCGCGTTCGTGTTTCCTCTTCCGATTTGACGAGCGAGCCCACCCCTTCACCTATTTTACATTTTCATGCTCTTTTGATCTATTGCTACCCCTGTGTTGCGATTCTCGTTGTGTCACGTGACCTATTCCACATGTTACCCTATATGATCCGAATTACACCTCCTCGCCCTACCTCGTTGTTTGATGTTTGCCAGCTTTGCGAGTCGTAGGCGAGTTTAGGGTCTTGCTGATATCTCGAAATGTTCGGGATATCTTGTTGGGTAGTTGTCTTACTTGCTATATTTTGTTGTTGGAGATAAACATGGCTCAACCTAATGTTAATATTAAAATGGATAAGAAGAGGCATCGGTGGGTCAACTGTATATTTGGTTTTACCATGGCTCACTTGTGTCCAATTTTATAATTAGGACGAGTTCTTGTTTTCTGATCCAAGACTGAGCGCACTAACCACACGTGGGAGGTTTCACCGGGACCCCCTCGACCTATTACCGGAACCGCTTCCATTGTCCAAGTGCCACAACTAGTTCGTAACGTTTTGTTTCTCCCGGGCGTGCAAGCTTGTTTCTTTGTGGTCCGATGTTATGGAGTTATTTTTTTGGGGAAGCCTTTTGTGCCTTGTAACCCTGTTGTCTCTTGCACGCTCGTAGGCGCGGTACGTATTGTTAAGAGGTCATCCTCTAGTGGGCTCTGATCCTTCTTAACCGTAGATGCAAACAGCTAGGTCCGCATCTGAGTTCCGATCGGGCTCTGAAACGGATTTAACCTAGATAGGTGGCTTCTTGGACTTGGTCTGTTGTGAAGGGAGGGGTTGTGATGCGAGGTTTTCGCTGGCAAGTTTTCTCAAAACCCTTGCTTGTGGAGTCGGACATGCGTGTATGGGTACAGTAGTGCATCCCTGCAGGGTGAAATCTTATCGATAAGCCGTGTCCGCGGTTATGGACGACTTGGAGATGTTTAACTCGATCATAGAACAACTTACACCTTATTTCATGTTGCTAATAATTTGCCAATAAAACTCTTTCAAAAGTGTGTGTGCCTTTGCAATACCTCTTGGCGAAGGGGGATCACATTGGCTGGGTTTTGTTTGCAGAGTATAGAATTGTTAGATTATGCGCTCTCTCACCTCTAATAGGCGAATGTTGTAGCGTGTCTCTATTGGTTAGTTGCTTTGCTGCCGCTAAACTCCACATATAGCCGGGTGAAGTTTATACCACCCACCAGCGAGCATAACTGGTCTAGTCTCGCAAGTATGTGCCTTTGGTACTTACCCTCGTTTTTCTTCCTCTTTTTCCGGAACCCGCTTTTCGACAAACAGGTACGACAAATGATGAGGAGTACGCTGGAGGATACTTCCTTGAGTTCACGGATGACGACTTCGTTGCGTAGCAGGATCGTTCCTAAGGCAGCAGCCTGTGGCTTGTTGGTTATGGAACCCCGCTTGGTTATCTTCAGGACTCTTAGTCCCATTTGGATCTTGTCTGTACCCAGACTATTTGCTTCCGCTATGTATGATGTATTGATGGGACATGTGTCCTTTGCGTGTCTTTTGGATCTTGCTCGATAGAGCGTTGCTATATATGAACTTTATTTCCATCTTTTGTGTCATAGATGGTCATGTTGTGATATTGAATCTGTATTCTACCCTTGTATCCTGTGCACCGTGTGTGTATGTGTGAAGTGCACAGGAAGGTGAAGCACTCAGGCTTGGAAAGCCTAACGTGAGCCTATGAGGTGGGTGTTGTGTGCATGGGCGTGTCGAGCTGTTGCTTGGCCTACCCATAAGCTTGGGAATGCGAGGCGACCTCGCAGTCCTTTGTAGTGACCTCATGCACATAAACCCCTCGTACCTGCGCGCTCTGGGTTTTCCTACTCCTGGGGCTTACATAGGTTCCTGCAAATTGTGGATACACTCTTGTGCGTGACTGAGTCTCTCTTTATAATCAATGATATAACAATTATTGCTGAAATTTTCTATGTAATAATCAAGGATAGAAGAGACCATATCTTTAAGTTTATTACAAGCAACACAGGTTTCATAATTTTTAGACATGAAGGATTCTATTTCAGAAGCTCCCATAAATAAAATAAATTGGTCTACTCATTCAAATCCAAGAAGAATATAGTTATTCCAATGATAGTTCACAATTAAAACTTATTTACTAAAGCCACATTGGAATTTAAGATGTTTAGTATCCTGTTCAGAGAAACAATTTATAATATGGCATTTAAGCAAAATTTCAGCAATTTGATTCAATATTTTTAACACGCCTCTCATGACTTTACCCTTATATGATTCCCTATACTTTATAAATAGTTCCATAGAGGTTCTAGCATGTTCTTCCATAACAAAAAAAATTTAGATTTTTGGTTTTTCAAATTTTTATGGATTTTCGGGTATATAGAAACATAAAACAAGACAAAAATAAACTAGACAAAAGCAAACTAAACAAAACACAACTAAACAGAAATAAACTAATCAAAAATAAACTAGACAAGAAAAAATAAAATAAAATAAAAACAGAGAGACAGGTAAAGTATACTCCCCAGGTAACGGTGCTAGAAAATAGTCTTGATAACTCACAAGTATAGGGATCGCAACAGTCTTCGAGGGAAGTAATACCCAAATTTATAGATTTGACACAAGGGGAGACAAAGAATACTTATAAGCCTTAACAGTGGAGTTGTCAATTCAGCTGCACCTGGAAAAACACTAGTAACAGGGGTGATGTGAAAGCAGGTGTAATATGAGACTGATACGTCTCCGACGTATCGATAATTTCTTATGTTCCATGCTACATTATTGATGATATCTACATGTTTTATACACATTATATGTCGTATTTATGCATTTTCCGGCACTAACCTATTAACAAGATGCCGAAGAGCCGATTGCTCGTTTTCTGCTGTTTTTGGTTTCAGAAATCCTAGTAAAGAAATATTCTCGGAATTGGACGAAATCAACGCCTAGGGTCCTATTTTGCCACGAAGCTTCCAGAAGACCGAGGGAGAGTCGAAGTGGGGCCACGAGGTGGCGACACAACAGGGCGGCGCGGCCCAGGCCCTGGCCGCGCCGGCCTGTCGTCTGGGCTGATACGTCTCCGACGTATCGATAATTTCTTATGTTCCATGCTACATTATTGATGATATCTACATGTTTTATACACATTATATGTCGTATTTATGCATTTTCCGGCACTAACCTATTAACAAGATGCCGAAGAGCCGCTGTCGTTTTCTGTCGTTTTTGGTTTCAGAAATCCTACTAAAGAAATATTCTCGGAATTGGACGAAATCAACGCCCAGGGTCCTATTTTGCCACGAAGCTTCCAGAAGACCGAAGGAGAGTCGAAGTGGGGCCATGAGGTGGCCAGACACCAGGGCGGCGCGGCCCAGGCCCTGGCCGCGCCGGCCTGTCGTCTGGGCCCCTCGTGATGCCCCTTTACCTGCCCTTCCGCCTACAAATAGCCTCCGTCGCGAAACCCCCCAGTACCGAGAGCCACGATACGGAAAACCTTACTGAGACGCCGCCGCCGCCAATCCCATCTCGGGGGATTCTGGAGATCTCCTCCGGCACCCTGCCGGAGAGGGGATTCATCTCCCGGAGGACTCTTCACCGCCATGGTCGCCTCCGGAGTGATGAGTGAGTAGTTCACCCCTGGACTATGGGTCCATAGCAGATAGCTAGATGGTTGTCTTCTCCTCATGTGCTTCATTGTCGGATCTTGTGAGCTGCCTAACATGATCAAGATCATCTATCCGTAATACTATATGTTGTGTTTGTCGGGATCCGATGGATAGAGAATACTATGTTATGTTAATTATCAAGTTATTACCTATGTGTTGTTTATGATCTTGCATGCTCTCCGTTATTAGTAGAGGCTCTGGCCAAGTTTTTGCTCTTAACTCCAAGAGGGAGTATTTATGCTCGATAGTGGGTTCATGCCTCCATTAAATCTGGGACGATGTGACGAAAGTTCTAAGGTTGTGGATGTGCTTGTTGCTACTAGGGATAAAACATTGATGCTATGTCTAAGGATGTAGTTATTGATTACATTACGCACCATACTTAATGCAATTGTCTCGTTGTTTTGCAACTTAATACTCGGAAGGGGTTCGGATGATAACTCGAAGGTGGACTTTTTAGGCATAGATGCATGCTGGATAGAGGTCTATGTACTTTGTCGTAATGCCCAATTAAATCTCACTATATTTATCATATCATGTATGTGCATTGTTATGCCCTCTCTATTTGTCAATTGCCCGACTGTAATTTGTTCACCCAACATGCTTTTATCTTATGGGAGAGACACCTCTAGTGAACTGTGGACCCCGGTCCTATTCTTTACATCGCATACAATCTATCTGCAATACTTGTTTTACTGTTTTCGCAAACAATCATCTTCCACACAATACGGTTAATCCTTTGTTACAGACAAGCCGGTGAGATTGACAACCTCACCTGTTTCGTTGGGGCAAAGTACTTTGGTTGTGTTGTGCAGGTTCCACGTTTGCGCCGGAATCCCTGGTGTTGCGCCGCATTACATTCCGCCACCATCAACCTTCAACGTGCTTCTTGGCTCCTCCTGGTTCGATAAACCTTGGTTTCTTTCTGAGGGAAAACTTGCTACTGTCTGCATCACACCTTCCTCTTGGGGTTCCCAACGGACGTGTGTCAACGGCACGCATCAAGACTGTTTTCTGGCGCCGTTGCCGGGGAGATCAAGACACGCTGCAAGGGGAGTCTCCACTTCCCAATCTCTTTACTTTGTTTTTGTCTTGCTTTATTTTATTTACTACTTTGTTTGCTGCATTATATCAAAATACAAAAAAATTATTTGCTAGCTTTACTTTATTTACTGTCTTGCACTCTATATCAAAAACACAAAAAAAATTAGTTACTTGCATTTATTTTATCTAGTTTGCTTTATTTACTACTGCTAAAATGGCCACTCCTGAAAATACTAAGTTGTGTGACTTCACAACCACAAATAATAATGATTTCTTATGCACACCTATTGCTCCACCTGCTACTACAGCAGAATTCTTTGAAATTAAACCTGCTCTACTGAATCTTGTTATGCGAGAGAAATTTTCTGGTGTTAGTTCTGATGATGCTGCTGCCCATCTCAATAATTTTGTTGAATTGTGTGAAATGCAAAAGTATAAAGATGTAGATGGTGATATTATTAAATTGAAATTGTTTCCTTTCTCATTAAGAGGAAGAGCTAAAGATTGGTTGCTATCTTTGCCTAAGAATAGTATTGATTCATGGACTAAATGTAAGGATGCTTTTATTGGTAGATATTATCCCCCTGCTAAAATTATATCTCTGAGAAGTAGCATAATGAATTTCAAGCAATTAGATAATGAACATGTTTCTCAAGCTTGGGAAAGAATGAAATCTTTGGTTAAAAATTGCCCAACCCATGGACTGACTACTTGGATGATCATCCAAACCTTTTATGCAGGACTAAATTTTTCTTCGTGGAACCTATTGGATTTAGCTGCTGGAGGTACCTTTATGTCCATCACTCTTGGTGAAGCAACAAAGCTCCTTGATAATATGATGATTAATTACTCTGAATGGCACACGGAGAGAGCTCCACAAGGTAAGAAGGTAAATTCTGTTGAAGAATCCTCTTCCTTGAATGATAAGATTGATGCTATTATGTCTATGCTTGTGAATGGTAGGACTAATGTTGATCCTAATAATGTTCCGTTAGCTTCATTGGTTGCTCAAAATTCTATGCCATATCCTGCTAATGGTAACTCTTATGGTAGATATGTTTCACCTAATGAGGAAAAGATGTTAGAAATTGAAAGATCCACCAAGAGCTTTATGCAATCAAAATATGAGCAAAACAAATTGTTTACTAAAACTATGAATGAACAATCTACCTTGTTGAAGAATATAGGAAATCAACTTGAAAATCTGAATATGGAGATTTACGGGTTGCAAACTAAACTTGCAAATGCTGAAAACCGAATCTCATACATGTCTGCGTCACAATCTTCTTTAATCAATAAAATGGCTGCTAAACCTGAGGATATTGAAAATAAAATTGTTACTATAGCAAATGCCATCCAAGTTAGAATTAATGAGAATATAAGATTAATGGCTGAACTGCGTGCTAGGTGGGATAGAGAAGAAAATGAAAAACTAGCTAAAGAGAAAAATGTAGCTAAAGTTTGGACTATTACCACCACTAGCAATGCTAATGATTCACATGTTGCTGCACCTCCTACTATGAATGGTAAAATAATTGGTGTTGGCAATGTTTCTACTCCTAGTGCAAAGCGCGCAAAATTACCCGAAACTGCTAAAGCTCGCTGAAACCGCTCGTGATAAGACTGCTGAAATTTTTTCCAACATTGGGGATGATGATCCCATTGCTGTAGCTCATAATCATTTAGATTTTGATGATTGCCACATCTCTGAAGTTATAAAGTTCTTACAAAAACTTGCTAAGAGTCCCAATGCTAGCGCTGTAAACTTGGCTTTCACAAAACATATTACAAATGCTCTCATAAAAGCTAGAGAAGAGAAATTAAAACTTGAAACTTCTATTCCTAGAAAGCTATAAGATGGTTGGGAGCCCATCATTAAAATGAGGGTCAATGATTTTGATTGTAATGCTTTATGTGAGCTTGGTGCAAGTATTTCTGTTATGCCTAAGAAAGTCTATGATATGCTTGACTTGCCACCATTGAAAAAATGTTATCTGGATGTTAATCTCGCTGATAATGCTAAAAAGAAACTGTTGGGGGGATGACCCCCGATATGCCAAAGGCATGCCAAACCGGATGGTTTGAGCCATCAAGATACCGGTTTAATGTTCATATCGGAACATAGAGATAAGAAATTAGCTAAGTAAGGCTAAGCCGGTATCCCCAAGAGGGGTATGCCGGAACCGGATAAGAAGATACCGGGCTACCGGAAAGAAGAGCATGTCGGCAGGACTGGTCAAAGATTCTCTCCAGAGCTAGAGGACAAAGATGAGCTAAGCAAAGTAGCTTTAAACGAAGGGCTGACGATAAAGAGAAGGATGACGGTCAAAGAAGCCGGAGGACGTCAGCATCCCTGATTAAAGAAGACTCCGGTGTCATCTATGATTAAAGTAGCTTTGTAAAGTAGTTTGTCTAGTCAAAGATGCCATTAGGGTTTCTTGCCCTGTAAGCCACCCTCTCCCCTATATAAGGAGAGGGGCAGCCCTTCTTACGGGCACGCACGAAGAGAGCTAGGGTTAGAAGAACACTTGTACTGAGAAACTTGTAACCTGTTGAGATCAATAAAGAAGATGATCTAGAGCGAGTTCTTCCTTATGTCTTTCTTCTTCAACCTCTAGCCTTGGCTAAGTTCTTGAGGAAACCATCCGGAAGTTCATCCCGTCTAATCACAAACCCTCCCCGAATCCTCTTGCGTCCATTCGGCCCCAACTCAAGCCATCCTATGGCATCTCGTTTGTTCACCACGACGACGGTTGGCGCCCACCGTGGGGCATGAAGTGGCGCTTGCCGGAGTACACATTCGGGCGGGCATCCTCGAGGTCGCCGGCGAGCGGACGAGTGTCCGCGCTCGTCCAACGCTTCTACTCCATCGACTTCATCAACGACAACGCGGGCTGCTTCGCCAACGGCGGCATCTTCCCCAAGAACGGCCGCATCATCGAGTTCGGCAGCCACCGCGTCTACTTCGGCACCGTCCCCGTGCGCCAGCGCCTCTCGCCGGTGCTGGTGGCACCGGACCCGCCAAGGTGGCTCTGTGCTGGCCGCGCCGCCGGCAGCGTCGAGGTGATGATGGCTGGCGCAGCCGGCGCGGGCAAGGAGGCTGCGGATGAGGTTGCTGGTCGTGCGGCTTCGACCCGTGCGGCCAAGCCACCGCTGGAGCGCGCCACCGGCGCACCGGGAGCGTCTTCCGCGCCACCGGCAACACCTCTCCAAGCGGCGATGAACGTGCTGGCAACGCCCATCGCGCAGAACATCGACCCGGCAGCGGCTCAGGCGGAGCTGGAGGCGCAACGCCCGAAGCTGCTCGCGAACGGCGCCGACATCGTCCGGGCGCAGCGCGAGCTGAACCTAACCCTACGTGAGTACAACGCTGCCCATGGCTTTGCTTCGTTAGCGCTCATGCTGCTAGGATACCGGAGAACCGGCTTAAGGCTCGCAATCTAGATCAGGATTTGCGTAAGGAAGTTCTTACCGGCAAGAGTACCTCTGCATCTGCTAGCATCGTAGAGAAACCTAAATACAGTAGCCCGGATAAAACCATAAAAGCTGCTAAGGCTGCTGTAGAGCTGTGTGATTCGCTTACCGGAGATGCTCTGGCAAAACAACAAGAGCGTGTTAGAGAGCTGCTAGACACTATCGAGCAGCAGAACGCTGAGCAGCTGGTTAAGCTGAACAAGGCTGTGGCCTCAAAATCCGCGCGTTCAACAAAGAATGCCGGAAGCAAGTCCCATGGGCAGGCCTCGTCCCCCCATCCGGACAGAAGAAGAGAAAAAGAGGTGAACGCGCAGCAGATGACTGTGTACGATTCGGTCCTTGCCGGTAAACAACAAGCCGGGCAACACGATGCCGGTAGAAAAGGCCAAGGGGCAGAACGAGGCTACGCCAAAGGAGGCTATGCCGGAAACAATCATGCCGGTAGACACGAAACCGGGCAAAACTATCCGGCTGCAAGGGCAGCGTATGATGATGAGGAGATGCCTCCACCAAGGTACCGGCAGGCGAGGGCCGCGGTACCAGAACGTTACGATGAAGCTGATTCAACAAGACTCACCGCTTACCGGAACCCATTGGGAGAGCGGTTGGGAGAAAGAAACTTGCCGGAACGGGATGCGAGGCACCGTCTGGACAGAGTGTACCTGTCTGAAATGATTGAGGCAGAGGGTCGTCCGGGTCCAAAGTGCTTTGGCCCAAGGATCATGAAAGAGCAACCAACCGGGTCGTGAGTGTTGTTGTGGTGGTAGAAAGAGAAGAGGAAGGAAAAACCGTCCAGAGGCCGGTATACTACCTGAGCAAGGTGCTCTCCCTCTCAAAGCAAAACTACCCACACTTCCAGAAAATGACTTATGGCGTGTTCATGGCCGCCACAAAGCTCAAACACTACTTTGAGGAACATCCTATGAAGGTGGTGAGTGAAGCGCCCATCTCCGATATCATGTGCAACAAAGATGCTAGCGGGAGGATTGCAAAATGGGCAATACAGATATCACCGTATGTACCGGTGTATGAAAGAAGAGACGCCATCAAATCGCAAGCCTTAGCGGATTTCTTGGTTGATTGGGCGGAAATGCAGTACAAGCCCCCGGATCAAAGAATGGAATACTGGAAGATGCACTTTGATGGATCCAAGCTCAAAGAGGGTCTGGGTGCCGGTGTGGTGATAACCTCACCAAAGAGAGATCATCTCCGGTATGTTTTACAAGTACATTTCAGGGCATCAAACAATGTCGCCGAATACGAGGCTTTGATCCATGGGCTTAAGGTCGCAAAAGAAATCGGTGCACACCGGATCATTTGCTATGGAGACTCAGATCTTGTGGTACAACAGTGTTCCGGAGATTGGGACGCAAAAGATGCCAACATGGCCTCGTACCGGTTTTACGTGCAAAAGATTGCCGGCTTCTTTGAAGGGTGTGAGTTTCACCATGTACCGCGTGCGGAAAATGAAGCTGCGGATGCTTTGTCCAAACTGGGCTCGTCCAGGCAAGAAATTCCTCCCGGAATAGCCTTGGCACACTTAAGAGCACCGTCAATCAAGCCGAGTCCGGAGTCGGAATCAATTTTTGTACCGGAGTCACACATTGTACCAATGGACATCGACGAAGGGAACCCGGGGACTGTTCCGGTAAACTCGGGGACTGTTCCGGTAAGATCGGCGAGTGCTGCGTCGGTACCGGAAGCAATGCTGGTGAGCGACATGGACGTAGACGTACCGGTGTTCCTAGTTCGGGAGACACCATCATGGGTTAAACCTATTAAGGAATTCCTGGTCAACGGCACCTTGCCGGTTGACGAAAATGAATCAAGAAGGATCCAAAGGAGGTCCAAAGCTTACACCATCATTAATGGAGAGATGTACAAGAGAAGTGTTACCGGTGTCCTCCAACGATGTGTGGAACCGGAAGAAGGAAAGGAAATGCTCGAGGAGATTCACCGAGGAGAGTGTGGGCATCACGCTTCGTCAAGGGCGCTGGTGGCGAAGGTGTTCCGGCATGGGTTCTATTGGCCAACGGCTTTGGAAAACGCAGAGGATCTGGTAAGAAAATGCAATGGGTGCCAGAGATACGCCAAGCAGAATCATACCCCAGCCTCCGGCTTGAAAACAATACCATTGACTTGGCCGTTTGCCGTTTGGTGCCTGGACATGGTTGGCCCATTCAAAACAGCAAGGGGAAACATGACTCACATTTTAGTTATGGTGGACAAATTCACCAAGTGGCTAGAGGTGAAACCCATTGCAAAGTGTGATGGGCGCACATCGGTGAAATTCTTAAAAGATGTCATTTTGCGCTACGGATACCCACATAGCATTATCACTGACAATGGCACAAACTTTGCTCAAGGTGAGTTCAAAAGATTTTGCGAGGACAACAACATCCGGTTGGATTTGTGCTCAGTCGCACACCCACAAGGCAATGGCCAAGTTGAAAGGACAAACGCTTTGGTACTTTCCGGTATCAAACCGAGACTCATCGATGCGGCGGAAAAATCGCCGGGGTGTTGGGTTGATGAGCTACCATCAGTGCTATGGAGTATAAGAACAACTCCAAACCGGTCTACCGGATACACTCCATTTTTCATGGTTTATGGAGCAGAAGCGGTCATACCAACTGACATTCTCCATGATTCACCAAGGGTGCAACTCTATAACGAAGAAGAGGTAAAGGAGGCTCGAGAAAACAATGTAGACTTGCTAGAAGAAGCAAGAGAACTAGCCTTGGCAAGAACAGCCATTTACCAGCAAAACCTCAGACGCTATCACAGCCGGAAGGTTAACCCGAGAGTGTTCCGGGAAGGAGACCTGGTGCTACGCCTAGTGCAGCGCACTGAAGGCCGGCACAAACTTTCCCCGCCGTGGGAAGGGCCTTTCATTGTGAGCAAGGCTCTCCACAATGATGCCTACTACCTGATTGATGCACAGGAATGGAAGAAAGGAAAGGCGGACAGGTCCGGAGAGGAGACCAAGCGTCCATGGAATGTAGCTTTGTTGCGTCCTTTCTACTGTTGAGAGTTGTGGTGTAAGAAGTTCCTTTTTGTACCTTATTTGCTATGAATAAAAGATGTCGGAACCTCGAATGAATCTCGGGGACTACCCCACTAAAGTTGCATGTAACTTGTCTATTTTTTTTCAGTTTACCGGTTGCTTATTGAACGTTTTTTCTTTCCGGCTTAGTAGTGTGCTAAATCCTACCGGAGTCTTCGACTCTGCTGCTGTCCGCAACCCGGCTTCATGGCAAGCAAGATAAACCGGTAGGGGATAAGCACATGAACTGCGAAGAGGGAGAGCGGGAAAGAACAACCCGGAAAAGTTTAACTAACCCCGGTTATACCGGTTTTTTGCAAAAATTTCGAGTTATTTCTAAGTTCAAGAAAGTGCTTGCTTGGTGAAAGAACTTTGTGCTCATACGCCAAAAACGCCCAGAGAAGGTAGGCAGAGCCAAAGCAAAAGAGCCAAGTGTGCATCGAATTGGATGCGGAAACAATTTCGGAATCATTGCAGTGCAAGACAAAAATCAAAACGATAAGCAAAATGCTAAGTAGCAAACCAGCATAGCTTAATAGGTTACCGGTGTGCAAGACACCGGCACAAACAGTTGTACCATAGCCAAAATAAGGCATAAGTTTTATTTTACATCATAAACCCCGGCATACCGGGGTCAAATTTAACAAGTCTGTTATCAAGTGAAGCAGGGCAAGCACATCATAAGTATCTTTCAAGCAACCAGGGCGTCGGAGGGAGCATCGTTGGCATCAGAACAACCTGGAGGCGCATCACCAGCTCCTGCCTCATCAGCATCTTCGTCCCCCTCCTCGTCGCTCAGATAGTCCTTGACGCCTGCAGGAGGGGGACGAAGGTGCGCATCTCGGTGTACTCCGCGATGCGGTACGCGTGATGTCTACGGGAGCTTCTATTCTTGTAGACAGTGTTGGGCCTCCAAGAGCAGAGGTTTGTAGAACAGCAGCAACTTTCCCTTAAGTGGATCACCCAAGGTTTATCGAACTCAGGGAGGAAGAGGTCAAAGATATCCCTCTCATGCAACCCCGCAACCACAAAGCAAGAAGTCTCTTGTGTCCCCAACACACCTAATAGGTGCACTAGTTCGGCGAAGAGATAGTGAAATACAGGTGGTATGAATGAATATGAGCGAGTAGTAACGGCGCCGTGAAAATAGCTTGTCTGGCGTGTAGTTGATGGTGGTAATATGGTAGCGATAGTAACGCAGTAAAACAAGTAAACAAGCAGCGATAGCGATATTTAGGAACAAGGCCTAGGGAATAGACTTTCACTAGTGGACACTCTCAACATTGACCACATAACAGAATAGATAAATGCATACTCTACACTCTTGTTGGATGATGAACACATTGCGTAGGATTACACGAACCCTCAATGCCGGAGTTAACAAGCTCCACAATTCAATGTTCATATTTAAATAACCTTAGAGTGCATGAAAGATCAATTCGACTAAACCAAGTACTAACATAGTATGCACACTCGTCACCTTCACACTATGTAGGAGGAATAGATCACATCAATACCATCATAGCAATAGTTAACTTCATAATCTACAAGAGATCATGATCATAGCATACGCCAAGTACTAACACGGATGCACACACTCGTCACCATTACACCGTGCGGGAGGAATAAACTACTTTAATAACATCACTAGAGTAGCACATAGATAAATTGTGATACAAAACACATTGCAATCATAAAGAGATATAAATAAGCACTTCACTACGCCATTCATAACGAGTGAATAAGTATTCCGTGAAATATAGCCTAAGAGTCCCACACGGTGCACACACTCGTCACCTTTACACACGTGGGACAAGGAGTCTCCGGAGATCACATAAGTAAAATTCACTTGACTAGCATAACGACATCTAGATTACAAGCATCATCATATGAATCTCAATCATGTAAGGCAGCTCATGAGATTATTGTATTGAAGCACATAGGAGAGAGATTAACCACATAGCTACCGGTACAGCCCCGAGCCTCGATGGAGAACTACTCCCTCCTCATGGGAGACATCAGCGGTGATGAAGATGGCGGTGGTGTCGATGGAGGAGCCTTCCGGGCACTTCCCCGTCCCGGCGGCGTGCCGGAACGAGACTCCTGTCCCCCGGATCTTGGCTTCGCGATGGCGGCGGCTCTGGAAGGTTTCTCGTACCGTGGCTTTTTCGTATCGAGGTTTTAGGTCGAGGGGCTTCTTATAGGCGAAGAGGCGGCGTCAGAGGGTCGAAGAGGCGGCGACACCATAGGGTGGTGCGGGCCACACCTAGGCCGCGCCGGCCTATGGTCCCGTGGGCCTGTGCCCCCTCTCTGGCGGTTCTCGGGTGTTCTGGATGCTTCCGGGCAAAATAGGATGCTAGGTCTTGATTTCGTCCGATTCCGAGAATATTTCCTTACTAGGATTTCTGGAACCAAAAACAGCAGAAAACAGGAACCGGCCCTTCGGCATCTCGTCAATAGGTTAGTTCCGGAAAACGCATAAATATGACATATAATGTGCATAAAACATGTAGATATCATCAATAATGTGGCATGGAACATAAGAAATTATCGATACGTCGGAGACGTATCAGCATCCCCAAGCTTAGTTCCTGCTCGTCCCGAGCAGATAAACGATAACAAAGATAATTTCTGGAGTGACATGCCATCATAACCTTGATCATAATATTGTAAACACATGTAATGAATGCAGCGATCAAAACAATGGTAATGACATGAGTAAACAACTGAATCATAAAGCAATGACTTTTCATGAATAGCACTTTCAAGACAAACATCAATAAGTCTTGCATAAAAGTTAACTCATAAAGCAATAATTCAAAGTAAAAGGTAGTGAAGCAACACAAAGGAAGATTAAGTTTCAGCGGTTGCTTTCAACTTATAACATGTATATCTCATGGATAGTTGTCAACATAGAGTAATATAACAAATGCAATATGCAAGTATGTAGGAATCAATGCACAGTTCACACAAGTGTTTGCTTCTTGAGGTGGAGAGAGATAGGTGAACTGACTCAACATAAAAGTAAAAGAATGGTCCTTCAAAGAGGAAAGCATCGATTGCTATATTTGTGCTAGAGCTTTTATTTTCAAAACATGAAACAATTTTGTCAACGGTAGTAATAAAGCATATGAGTTATGTAAATTATATCCTACAAGTTGCAAGCCTCATGCATAGTATACTAATAGTGCCCGCACCTTGTCCTAATTAGCTTGGACTACCGGATCATCGCAATACACATGTTTTAACCAAGTGTCACAATGGGGTACCTCCATGCCGCCTGTACAAAGGTCTAAGGAGAAAGCTCGCATTTTGGATTTCTCGCTTTTGATTATTCTCAACTTAGACATCCATACCGGGACAACATGGACAACAGATAATGGAGTCCTCTTTAATGCATAAGCATGTGGCAACAATTAGTGTTCTCATATGAGATTGAGGATATATGTCCAAAACTGAAACTTCCACCATGAATCATGGCTTTAGTTAGCGGCCCAATGTTCTTCTCTAACAATATGCATGCTCCAACCATTAAGGTGGTAGATCTCTCTTACTTCGTACAAGACGGACATGCATAGCAACTCACATGATATTCAACAAAGTGTAGTTGATGGCGTCCCCGTGAAAACATGGTTATCGCACAACAAGCAACTTAATAAGAGATAAAGTGCATAAGTACATATTCAATACCACAATAGTTTTTAAGCTATTTGTCCCATGAGCTATATATTGCAAAGGCGAACGATGGAATTTTAAAGGTAGCACTCAAGCAATTTACTTTGGAATGGCGGATAAATACCATGTAGTAGGTAGGTATGGTGGACAGAAATGGCATAGTGGTTGGCTCAAGGATTTTGGATGCATGAGAAGTATTCCCTCTCGATACAAGGTTTAGGCTAGCAAGGTTTATTTGAAACAAACACAAGGATGAACCGGTGCAGCAAAACTCACATAAAAGACATATTGTAAACATTATAAGACTCTACACCGTCTTCCCTGTTGTTCAAAACTCAATACTAGAAATTATCTAGACTTTAGAGAGACCAAATATGCAAACCAAATTAGCAAGCTCTATGTGTTTCTTCATTAATGGGTGCAAAGTATATGATGCAAGAGCTTAAACATGAGCACAACAATTGCCAAGTATCAAATTATCCAAGACATTTTAGAATTACTACATGTAGCATTTTCCAATTCCATCCATATAACAATTTAACGAAGAAGAAACTTCGCCATGAATACTATGAGTAAAGCCTAAGGACATACTTGTCCATATGCTACAGCGGAGCGTGTCTCTCTCCCACACAAGCATTTATTCAAACAAAAACAAAAACAAAAGCACACAGACACTCCAAGTAAAGTACATAAGATGTGGCCGAATAAAAATATAGTTTCAGGGGAGGAACCTGATAATGTTGTCGATGAAGAAGGGGATGCCTTGGGCATCCCCAAGCTTAGATGCTTGAGTCTTCTTGAAATATGCAGGGGTGAACCACCGGGGCATCCCCAAGCTTAGAGCTTTCACTCTTCTTGATCATAGTATATCATCCTCCTCTCTTGACCCTTGAAAACTTCCTCCACACCAAACTCGAAACAACTCATTAGAGGGTTAGTGCACAATAAAAATTAACATGTTCAGAGGTGACACAATCATTCTTAACACTTCTGGACATTGCATAAAGCTACTGGACATTAATGGAACAAAGAAATTCATCCAACATAGCAAAAGAGGCAATGCGAAATAAAAGGCAGAATCTGTCAAAACAGAAAAGTCCGTAAAGATGGATTTTAGGCACCAGACTTGCTCAAATGAAAATGCCCAAATTGAATGAAAGTTGCGTACATATCTGAGGATCACGCACGTAAATTGGCTTAATTTTCTGAGCTACCTACAGGGAGGCAGGTCGAAATTCGTGACAGAAAAGAAATCGAAACTGCGCGAGTAATCCAAATCTAGTATTCACTTTACTATCAAAGACTTTACTTGGCACAACAAAGCACAAAACTAAGATAAGGAGAGGTTGCTACAGTAGTAAACAACTTCCAAGACACAAATATAAAACAAAGTACTGTAGCAAAATAACACATGGGTTATCTCCCAAGAAGTTCTTTCTTTATAGCCATTAAGATGGGCTCAAGCAGTTTTAATGATGCTCACATGAAAAATAGAGTATGAGGCAAAAGAGAGCATCAAGAAGCAAATTCAAAACAAATTTAAGCCTAACATGCTTCCTATGCATAGGAATCTTGTAAATAAACAAGTTCATGAAGAGCAAAGTAACAAGCATAGGAAGATAAAACAAGTGTAGCTTCAAAAATTTCAGCACATAGAGAGGCATTTTAGTAACATGAAAATTTCTACAACCATATTTTCCTCTCTCATAATAATATTCTGTAGCATCATGAGCAAACTCAACAATATAACTATCACATAAAGCATTCTTATCATGAGTCTCATGCATAAAATTATTACTCTCCACATAGGCATAATCAATTTTATTAGTTGAAGTGGGAGCAAATTCAACAAAGTAGCTATCATTATTATTCTCATCATCAAATATAGGAGGCATATTGTAATCATAATCAAATTTATCCTCCATAACAGAGCGGTACTAAAAGACTATTATCATTATAATCATCATAAATAGGAGGCAAAGTATCATCAAAGTAAATTTTCTCCTCAATGCTTGGGGGACTAAAAATATCATGCTCATCAAAATCAGCTTCCCCAAGCTTAGAATTTTCCATATCATTAGCAACAATGGTATTCAAAGTATTCATGCTAATTTGTTCCATGGGTTTTTTAATTTTCGCATCAAACCATCCATGTCTTAAATCAGGAAATAGAATAAGAAGCTCATTGTTGTCCATTATGCCAAACTACTGTAAACAAGAAACAAAAAGATGCAATTGCAGGATCTAAAGGAAATAGCTTCGAGTACTTACAACGGCGAAAATACCTTAGTAGCCGAGATCCGGAGTGTGAGTACCTTTTACCTTTCCTCCCCGGCAACGGCGCCAGAAAAGTGCTTGATGTCTACGGGAGCTTCTATTCTTGTAGACAGTGTTGGGCCTCCAAGAGCAGAGGTTTGTAGAACAGCAAGCAACTTTCCCTTAAGTGGATCACCCAAGGTTTATCGAACTCGGGGAGGAAGAGGTCAAAGATATCCCTCTCATGCAACCCCGCAACCACAAAGCAAGAAGTCTCTTGTGTCCCCAACACACCTAATAGGTGCACTAGTTCGGCGAAGAGATAGTGAAATACATGTGGTATGAATGAATATGAGCAGTAGTAACGGCGCCGTGAAAATAGCTTGTCGGCGTGTAGTTGATGGTGGTAATATGGTAGCAGTAGTAACGCAGTAAAACAATTAAACAAGCAGCGATAGCAGTATTTAGGAACAAGGCCTAGGGAATAGACTTTCACTAGTGGACACTCTCAACATTTATCACATAACAGAATAGATAAATGCATACTCTACACTCTTGTTGGATGATGAACACATTGCATAGGATTACACGAACCCTCAATGCCGGAGTTAACAAGCTGCACAATTCAATGTTCATATTTAAATAACCTTAGAGTGCATGAAAGATCAATTCGACTAAACCAAGTACTAACATAGTATGCACACTCGTCACCTTCACACTATGTAGGAGGAATAGATCACATCAATACCATCATAGCAATAGTTAACTTCATAATCTACAAGAGATCATGATCATAGCATACGCCAAGTACTAACACGGATGCACACACTCGTCACCATTACACCGTGCGGGAGGAATAAACTACTTTAATAACATCACTAGAGTAGCACATAGATAAATTGTGATACAAAACACATTGCAATCATAAAGAGATATAAATAAGCACTTCACTACGCCATTCATAACAGTTGAATAAGTATTCCGTGAAATATAGCCTAAGAGACCCACACGGTGCACACACTATCACCTTTACACACGTGGGACAAGGAGTCTCCGGAGATCACATAAGTAAAATTCACTTGACTAGCATAACGACATCTAGATTACAAGCATCATCATATGAATCTCAATCATGTAAGGCAGCTCATGAGATTATTGTATTGAAGCACATAGGAGAGAGATTAACCACATAGCTACCGGTACAGCCCCGAGCCTCGATGGAGAACTACTCCCTCCTCATGGGAGACAGCAGCGGTGATGAAGATGGCGGTGGTGTCGATGGAGGAGCCTTCCGGGGGCACTTCCCCGTCCCGGCGGCATGCCGGAACAGAGACTCCTGTCCCCCAGATCTTGGCTTCGCGATGGCGGCGGCTCTGGAAGGTTTCTCGTACCGTGGCTTTTTCGTATCGAGGTTTTAGGTCGAGGGGCTTCTTATAGGCGAAGAGGCGGCGTCAGAGGGTCAAAGAGGCGGCGACACCATAGGGTGGTGCGTGCCACACCCAGGCCGCGCCGGCCTATGGTCCCGTGGGCCTGTGCCCCCTCTCTGGCGGTTCTCGGGTGTTCTGGATGCTTCCGGGCAAAATAGGATGCCGGGTCTTGATTTCGTCCGATTCCGAGAATATTTCCTTACTAGGATTTCTGGAACCAAAAACAGCAGAAAACAGGAACTGGCCCTTCGTCATCTCGTCAATAGGTTAGTTCCGGAAAACGCATAAATATGACATATAATGTACATAAAACATGTAGATATCATCAATAATGTGGCATGGAACATAAGAAATTATCGATACGTCGGAGACGTATCAACGCGCGATCCTGCCACTTAGCGGCGAGGACCGGGTCCACATAGGTTTCAGCCCCTTCGCGCACGCCGGTAAAGACGTCCAGGTCCAGCTCCGGGTACCAGGAGCAGGCAACGCGAAGCGCTAAGTCTGCTCCGGCACGGGCAGCAGAGCACTGCCACTCCCGAATCCTTCTACCGGCACCTTTCAGGCGGTCGCTGATGAGGGAGAAGGTGTCGGGCACGTCTTCTCCAGGCCAAAGGGTCCGGAAGAGCTGCGTGGCTACGTCAGGGATGTCAGAGAGGTTCCAGTCTATGGCGCGCATATGGGAAACCCGCGCGTTAAGCGCAACCAAATGGTCATAGGGGTCCCAAGGTGCGTCCAGATTCTTGTATGCCTGGGCAACCCGGCGCTCTCCAACCCTCTTCACGGCGAATGCCTGGGAGTCCGGGAACAGCCCTGTAAAGTGAAGAAAAGAAGTTAAGCAAATGCTGCCGGAAGAGATAAGCTTATAAGCAGAAGCTGCAGAATAGAAAAGAAACTTACGAAGGGCAAGCGCGTCAGTCTGCGTAACCAGAAGGTCGTACTCCTTCTGCTCCGCTTCCAGCCGCGCGGCCTTGTCTTCGGCTACCTTCCGCGCCTTGGCGGCCTCCTCCAGCTCAGCCTGCAACACCACATTGGCATTGCCGGCGTCCTCCAGCGCCTCGTGAAGCTTGGCCTCGGCAGCAGACTCAGCAGCTTTCAGTGCGTTAGCGTGATCAAGACCAAGCTGGATATACTGACGCTTAAGCTCCCCGTAGCGGGTCTCCTGGGCGCTCAACTCCTCCTTGTGCTTCCGGATAAGTTGGTCCTTTTTCTTTGGAACCCGAGAAGAAAGTGTTAGCAAGTTGTATTGATATAATGCAGAAAAAGCAAGTTAACTGGAAAGCAAGTTAACCTTCAGCGGCGGCAAGCTGCGTCTTGAGGGCTTCAATAGAAGCCTCCGGGATAGTTGTTGAAACAAAAATCATGAGTGGTAAGTATTGAGACAAAGAAAGCTTTCCGGTTAAAAGATACCGGAGGCGCAGAAGTTTACCTTGGCACTTGCCGTGTGCCTCAGCGAGGTCCCGGTGCTCCCAAAGAAGCTCCTCAAAGAGGGTCTTCCGGGCGTCAGCCGTGGTCTGTTCAAAGGGAATGGTGTTAGCTAAAAGCAAAGATCTTAACCCGAAACTCGGGGACTGGCTATGCCGGTTTCGCGCGTTTCTAGTTGAGTTTCGCGCTAAGAGCAAAGATCTTAACCCGAAACTCGGGGACTGGCTATGCCGGTTTCGTGCTTTTCTAGTTGAGTTTCGCGCTAAGACCAAAGATCTTAACCCGAAACTCGGGGACTGGCTATGCCGGTTTCGTTTGTTTCTAGTTAAGTTTCGCGCTAAGAGCTACACTCTCAACACGAAACTCGGGGACTGGGAAGATAGACAAGATCCGGAAAGAAAGAAACCGGCATAAACAGAAACTTACAACAAAGTTGGCAAAGCTTACCATCAGATTGTTCGTGGCATCGAAACACGCGCTGTCCAGCTCCTTGACGGCCCGACGAAGCCGCATGAAGTGCTCCTCCGAGCTGCGCTCACCAACGGGGTCGGGCGCCGGCAGCCGGTCCTTGCCCAGGCCGCGGGTTGCCTTGGACATGTCCGCGGCGTTCCACTTTTCGGCATAAGGCAGCAAGTGCCCCAGCTCCCGGCCTTCGCGTTGAAACGAAGTGATCCGGCCAAGAAGGCCGGTGGCCTTTTCGCCGGCTGCGCTAGCGGCGCGGGAGACGTGCAGCACCAAGGGCTGCTGGCCGCCGGAGGAAGCGCTAGGAGCCGTTGCCTTTCCCTTGGTGAGCGCCAAGGTGTTGGGCGCTGGCGCCGTGGAAGTGGTGCCGGCTGGCTCGGTGTGCGGAGCTTCCGGCGGTGGCGTTGGCGTTGCCTTGGGAGAAGGAGGAGCGTCAGGTGCCTCGCCCGGGTTGGAGCTTGCCGGCACGGAAGTTTCCGGCGTGGTTTTGGAGGGGGAGGACTTCTTGGTCTTCTTCTTCTTTTTCTTCTCTAGGACGGGAGGAACCAGAGGTTCCGCCCGCCCGGCAGTTTCTTCTCCGGCGCCGATGTTGCTGGCGCCGGTGTCTTGGTTCTCGAGAGGGAGACAGGGTCCTCCTCTGCGCGGTGATCTGGCCTTGTAGGGGCCGCGCGCCCCGAACTTGTTGTGCCTCCCAGAGGGGAGGCAGAGATGTTGCCGGCACCAGATGGTGCCGGGCTGGACTAAGGAGGAGGAGTTGAAGTCCTGGCAGGTCCGGCAGAGCCAAGCTTGAGCGCGGGGCTGAAAGGGGAAAAAGAAAGGATTGGAAAAAGGCAACCGGAAACGGGCTTGGTAAAAACAAAACAAGTAGAGAAACGAAGCCTTACCCAGAAGAGGTCGGCATCTGCCTGCTCTTGTAGCGCCTCACGCCTGTGATCTTCCCCGCTACCGGTTCAGTCCGGAAGCGTTTGGAGGCGGGAGCCTGGCTTGAACCGGCGTCTGAGGCAGGAGCCTTGTTCTTCTGGCCTTGGACCATGAGCTTCTCCACGAACTCGTGGCCCGCCTCGGCCCCCAGAGGAGCGACGTGCTCGTGAACCTGTGGGTTGATGTTGGCTGAGGGAATATCTACAGAGAAACAATAACAAAGGAATATGAGAGATCAAAAAGAAGAGCTACCTCGAGCAAGGTCAGGTCGTCAGACGAACCAGCCGGTTCCGGTGGAGATTTGCCCAGGCGGGAGGCAGGAGTCCGGCCCATCTTCAGATCCTGCCAACGGACGAAGGGATCCGGGTCGAACTTGTCGAGACCGCGCTTCCGGCAAGGGCCTCGCCGGTCTGAGTCGATGCGCGGGAAGCGGTCCTTAGCCTGAGAACAAGAGGAAAAAGAGTTAGTCGCGGTATGAAAGTTACCGGTAAGCCGACCCGAGTTGCGTAATTTCTTACTTCTTGGGTCGGAGGGTTAGTAGAACTGAGGGGCCGGAGGCCCCATTCCCAATCATCTGGCATGGCAGTCTGGCAGATCTGCCTGGCAGATCATTTGACCGAAAATGCGTCTGGCACCATCTCCAGCGGCGCGACGCAAAGTGACCGGGCCGTCCGCACAAACGCAAACCTGGCGCATATTTGCGGCAGGTTTGCGTCTCTGCGGACGCAGCGCGGACGCGCAAAATATCCGCTCGCGTCTCACCGGGCCCGTCTGGCAGCGAGTCTGCATCGAGGGCATCGTTTCGGCGGTCAGCGCTTCTAATGGCGTGGCTGCTTGTTCTGCGCGCACACTGGCAGGCGGCGGCTGGGCTTCTGCGCCGCCTTCAATGGCATCGAATCCCGCGCGCGGCCGCCCTTAAAAGTCCACCGGCCGCGTTCCTCCTTCGCCCACACCTCCACTCGCGCCACCACCGCCGCAGCGCCATGGGGAAGAAGAACGACTTCGAGGCCTCCGGCAGCTGCAGCAAGTGGGTGCTGCTCCCCGTCACGCTGGGGAGGCTCATGCACGGCAAATGGTTGCCGTGCGAGGCCTGGTCCGGCGTGCAACTGCCTGGCAGCTGGCGGCTCAGCTGCCGCCGGGTGCCCATCCCTCCAGTCCCTGCGCGCGAGCCTGATCAGAGCGCGGAGATCCGGCGAAGGAGGCGGTACCTGCCGCCAGACCTCCGCGCCGATCCGGCGTACGCCATCGACTCCGAAAGTTGGCGTACGTATCTGTCGACCGAGACGGATAGGAGAAGAAGGGCAGGCTTCATGGGTGACAGGGATTTTCCCTTCGCGGCTGCACCGCCGAATCGTCCACGAAGACAGGAGGCGCCGATGCGCGCGCAGTACAACGACGACGACGACCACGACGATGACGCCTACGACGACGATGACGACTACATCGAGGCGCTCACGTACCATAACAAGGAGCTGAAGGACGACAGCGACGACTACATAGCGGCCGTCTTCCACGAATGGCAGCAGGCCATGGCGGAGGGGCGCAATTTCGACTTCCCGGACAACATGACGGACGACGAGATGGCGAAGCTCGGCGTCCTCGTCACCGAAAACGACGCGCCTGTGCAGCCGCCGATGCCCCGCTACGTCACAGGCGTCATGCCACCGGGCCTGTCGGAGGATGAAGCCCTTCGACAGGCGCTACAGGACTCGGCGGCGCCAGAACCGCCGCCGTACAACCCCTGGGCTCCTCCTCCACCGCCGCCACAGTTGTATCCCTGGGCGCCTCCACCGCCGCCACAGCCGCAGCCCTGGGCGCCTCCACCACCGCCACAGCCGCAGCCTTGGGAGCCTCCACCTCCAGCACCGCCGGCGCGCCCGGCATACGCTCCCCCGGATGGCAACTGGCCGTGGGTGATACCGGAGCTCATCATGCTCGACATCGACGACGAGCAGCAGTAGGCGTTAGGGTTTTTTTCATGTTTAAACTATGTAAATTATGTTTTCATGTTTAAAAAAAATGATTCGGCCAAAAAATGCGTCGTGCCGCTGGAGCCACCCGACGCAAACGGACGCGCGGTCGATTTCGACCATTTCGACCAATGCAAATGAACGCGCGCGGACGCTAAAATGCGTCGCGTCGCTGGAGATGCCCTCGTGTTTTCCCAGATTCTCCATAATCCAAACAAGCTCATGACTAGGACAATTGACAAGTTTGGAATTTTGGAACGGTCGAAACTGTCACTGGTCGAGCCTCGGCGGATGGTTGTACACCTGGTGCTTTCAGCTATAGCAAGCAGCCAAGGCGAAATGGGCTGTTTTGGTCATGGCAAGAATAGTCAGTGACGTACGTGTACACAGTTCATGTGATGCAATGCAAAGGTTGAGTGATGCAAGTTGATTCTAGGTACCGCTGCTCTTTGCATATATCCATCAAAACGTCAACCAGTTTGATGACCGGCCGGTGGGCTTGAAAGAAACCGCTATCCAAATTCGCTAGCTGACCATGCAAAGCAAAATCGACGACTGTTAGAATCGTTTTCCACTATGAAGAAAACGTTGGTTAGATCTTGCTTTCCAGTTTGGTGAGAGACTAAAACGGCTAGCTGGACGTACGGGAATGGAAGGAAAGAAGAGGATCTGGCCTGATGCGAACCCTTTGACACACAACAGCGCTCGCTAGCTGCTAATCGATCTACCGATGGGAAGATAAAGTAGCATGCACGTAATGTATCTCTAGCTCAACACATTCCGTAGATCGATGGTGCATACACGTGGGCGATAAATCAGCCATGCTATGAGAATGAACGGAGAAAAAACAGAGGGAGTGCATGCAGCGTGTGGTGGGAGCAGGTACGTACAGCCCATATGTAGCCCATATGTATGTTGTTTTCCGTTCTCCCAAGAATAAGAAGAGAATACTTGGCTGTAGTCCCGCTCCTCCCTCGCCAGCTGTCATTCGTCTCGGCGGATGTCATCTCGAGGATGAGCCAGCCGGCGATTTGCACAAAAATAACCGAAAAGTGAAAGAAAAGCACAGACTGACCCTCCGGTGAAACTATTTCACTCATCTAACCTTTTTGTGTGACGTCCCTCTCATGGGCGCCACACGTGCCCATGTGGCGCCCGTGCTGCCGGCGCTACAAACCCATCCGACGTGGCCCGTCGACGCTGAGCTGGTGAGCCGATCCGACGTGGCAGGTCGTGTGGCGCCGCTCTCGCCGGCGCCACACTTTCACTTCGAAAGTGTGGCGCCCGTGGCAAGGGCGCCACACGTCCACTTAAGTTTGGCCGCGCGCGCCCGCCCAGCCCGACCCAGTTTCTTTCTCCTCCCTCTGTTCTTCCTCTCCACAGGAGGCGCCCGGCTCTCTCTCTCTCTCCCCCCCCCCTCTCCCCCCACCAAATCCACCACCAAATCTTCAGATCTGTCCGTGGAGATCGTTCCCTACTCTTTCCTTGAGGTAATCTCCTTGGAATATTTTCCATTCATCCACTAATTTCATAGATCTTGCTAGATTTGGACATGAACCCTAGACATGGAATTTTTTTTTGTGCACTCTATATTGTAGTGTATGTGTTGAAATTCGTAGCCTCATGTATGCATGTGTTTGAACCATAGATTTGTTGAAACCTAGATATGAAATTTCACATGTATGTGTTGAAACCCTATGTATGTGTTGAAATGTGTAATATTTACATAGGAAATGCATTCAAATGTTTTACATATGCCTAGTATTTGTGATGGAATAACTCATATTTGTTAGTGGAATGGGCCATAATATGGTGTTTGATGTAAACATGTAGGATGGCTGGTCCTGGTGGCCGGCGAGGCGGTCGAGGCCGCGGCCCTGGGCGCCCCCGGGGCCGGGGAAGGGGCCGCCGTGGTGGAGCAGCAACGGCCCCACGCTCACCGTCACCTGCACCCTCCTCGTCTTCGCATGACGAACGCTGCTTCGAGTTCCTCCTCTGCATCGACGACGACCCACTCGGCATCAAGCGGCTACCGGACAACTTCGCCGAGTTCGTCGATGGCGTCGAGCCAGCGCAGTTGCAGCTACGGGAGGCCAGTTGCAACTTCTGCCGCTGGCCCGTGGAGGTCCTGTTCGACGGGCAGGGCAAGATGTACCTGCACACGGGGTGGGACAAGTTCGCTCGTGACCTCGCGCTCGAGCCCGGCTGCCAGCTCACCTTCCTCTACGAGGGGGACGTCGAGATGATCGTCAAGGTGTTCGACGACACAGCCTGCCGCGTGCACTACCACACCGGCGAATCCGGCTCGGACACCGATAGTTAGAACTTAGAGTGTTGTGAACTCTATCTTCATTTCTACGTGTTGTTTGAATTCTATCTTAAATTGTATGAAACTATGTGCTACGATGTTAGGTATGATGATGTTATGTCTATGATGTGTGTACGAAATTGCTGTTGATATGATGTGTGTATGAAATAGCTGTTGACATGATGGCAGTTTTGTTGGAATATGGTAGGATTTTTCATGATTTTACACAAGTCAATGTGTGGCGCCCTTCCCACTGGCGCCACACTTTTATGTGTGGCGCCCCACCCATCGGCGCCACACATCCATTTGTAATTGCCCAAAACATACTGTAAGACAAATCGTCTGGGACTTAGCCATTTTGGCGAGGCTCTATGTGTGGCGCCGATGCCACGTGCGCCACACGAAGAGCCTCGCCAAAACGGCTAAGGACTAATCGTCCGGAGCCCCTGGATGTTTTCGACCCGGAAGTTGATATATGTTGGCATGTGTGGCGCCGATGCCACGGGCGCCACACGAAGAGCCTCGCCAAAATGGCTAAGGACTAATCGTCCGGAGCCCTGGATGTTTTCGACCCGAAAGTTGATATATGTTGGCATGTGTGGCGCCGATGCCACGGGCGCCACACAGAGCAGTGTGGCGCCAGTGCGAAGAGCGCCACACATTGACTTGTGTTAAAACCATGAAAAATCCTACCATATTCAAACAGTTTTGAGTACAACATTGCACTGAATATGTGCGACACAGCATAATGGTTCAAACGACAAATAAGGTTCGACGACATCAAGGTTCCAATTACAATAAGGTTCAACGACATGAAGGTTCGAGAAGATCAAGGTTCACACAACATCATGGTTCGACAACATAAACGGTTCGACAACAAGAACATAGCCAAAGGGACATCACTGCGTGGCAAAGGCTCCCTCCCCTTCGCCTTCTTTTTCTTAGATTCTTCAGCCCATTCTTCCTTCTCCCTTATGTCACGAGCCAACTGAACGACCGAATCGAAGAAGTGGTGGCGCTCCTCCGTCTTTGCATCTTCCGTTTGAGCTCTTTCCTCCTTGATGCGTTCAGCCTCCCTAGCCACCTCTTCTAGGTGCATCCTGTTGGCTCTCTCCCTCGCTATTTGCTCAAGTTGGCAGCTCCTATGGAATTTTGCCCGTGCCTCGCGGTCCCGTTCGACCTTCAGCTTGTCATTCCTCCTCTTGTTGCGCAATAGGTATTCCTCATACTCCCTTTGCATACGGTCATCTTCCTCCTTCTTCTTAGCTATCTCCTCCCGCCTCTTCCTCTCAAGTTCTTCCTTCTCCCTCTTCCGCACCGTCCTTACCGCCTCCTCCCAAACGGACTCCTCCTTCTCATTGCCCTCCCATGCCCCTTCCCCTTGGTGGGTTGAGTTGCCATACCTGAAAACCAAATTGAAAAACCAAAGTTAGTCATGGAATAGGAAAATAGAAAGTACAATGCAATTAGTAACTTGGAGACACATACGGATAAGGCCCCGCTAGGTATCCTAGCATACTAGTACCCCGACGGCCACCATGCCGACCTCTACTAAGCCCAACATGAATCCTTGGTTGCCTTGGACCTTGTCGCCATTGTGTTTGATGCCTTGCGGCTTGTTGCCTTGGAGCTTGTTGCGTAGGAGCTTGTTGCTGTGGGGCTTGTTGCCTTGGAGCTTGTTGACTTGGAGCTTGTTGCGTTGGAGCTTGTTGCCGTGGGGCTTGTGTGCTTGGAGCTTGTTGCCGTGAGGCTTGTGTGCTTGGAGCTTGTTGGCTTGGAGGAGGTTGACGTGGAGACGGTTGGCTTGGAGCTTGTTGGCTTGGGGTTTGTTGGCTTGGGGTTTGTTGGCTTGGGGTTTGTTGGCTTCGAGGTTGATTTGAAGCTTGTTGGCTACTTGATGCTTGACTTGTGCTAGCATCATTGCCCTTTGATTTTTTGCCGGATGTGCACTTCCTTTTATTGTGGCCCTTACTATTGCATGATCCACAATTAGTTGGCTCGCGAGCTTCTCGGAATAACCTGTTTCCCGAATGACCCCATCTATCCATATCTCCGTGATACCTCTTTGTCTTTCTTCTTCCACGTTTCTCAACCTTCCATTCCGGATCTGGCCAAACTTGCATACCATGATACTCCGGCCATTGTGATTGATCCAAGTAAGGAGAAAACCTTGGAGCCCATGTCCTCTTTGTGGCTTCAATTGAGAACTCGGACTCCCGAACAGTGAGCGGGTTATTGTAGTCGACACGTCTAGTGCGTGCCGCTGTTAGCAAGTGGGAGCAAGCCAAATGAAGCAAAGAGGGCCTCCTACATGTGCATTCACATGTCTTTAGGGACACACGGAAAGCCCGGCCTCCGTGTTGGACACCACCTTGTGTGGTGCCTCCCGGCTCATTCACTTGGTAAACCCAATCAACATTGTCATAACATGTAGCCGTTTGGGAGTCGGCCTTCCTCGCCTGAAAATCCATGAACTCTTGAACCTTCGTTGGGAACTCGCAATTCATAGCAATTTCCTTCTCTGTTTCATCGGTGTAGTTCTGGAAATAGACATTCAACTTCTCGAATGTGTATTGAATGATTGCCGTCACGGGTAATGCACAGACACCCTTCAACACATTGCTGAAGCACTCGGCCATGTTGCTTGTCATTTGGCCATATCTCCTCCCATCCTCATCATAAGCTCTTGCCCACTTTGAGTTAAATATGAGGTGTCTATGAAGAAACTCTTGACCACCCGCGTTGAGGTCTTTGTACTTCAGCAAGCCGTTGTATAGGTTTGCGAAGCGGCGCTCCAAATAAGCGAGGCAACAATCTTGAAGAAGGTCAGACAACTCTTTGCTCTTGCATGCCCGATGGAAGTTTGCACAAAAATGCCTCATGCACCATCGGTGATGCAAGGGAGCATGCCCGGGAATTGCAAGCTCCACCGCATTGAGAATTCCTTGATGACGATCGGAGATGACACACACTTCCTTTGAGGGTGGTATGACCCTCGTCCTCAATATGTGGAAAAACCATTCCCAGTTATCATTGTTCTCAATCTCTACCAATGCAAAAGCCGGTGGTACTAAACGGTTGCTCGCATCATTTGCTATTGCCACCAATAGTGTGCCCTTGTACTTGCCCGGTCAAGAAGGTACCATCCACGGCTATGACGGGCCTACAATGTTCGAATGCCCTCGTGCATTGCTCGAATGACCAAAATGCACGGTGAAATACCCTCACTCTTTTACCATCATGCAATGTCATTTTGGTTGCGGAAGGCTCCACCACATGCACCATGCCCGGGTTAGTTGCGGCCATCAGCACTTTTTTTAGGTATGGCTTCCACCCATTTAGTAACATAATCAACAGCAACAATTATATGAGTGTTACCTTCTGAAGAAGGGAAAGGACCCATGAAGTCAAATCCCCAACAATCGAATGGTTCAATAACAAGCGTATAATTCATAGGCATTTCATTGCGTCTGGAGATATTACCAACCCTTTGACATTCATCACAAGATAAAATAAACTTTCTTGCATCTTTGAAGAGAGTTGGCCAATAGAAACCTGATTGTAGAACCTTTTGTGCAGTTCTATCTCCGGCGTGATGTCCTCCATAAACACTACCATGACACTTACTCAATATCTCTTGTTGTTCATATTCGGGAACACATCTTCGCAGAATACCATCCACTCCTTCTTTATATAAGTGTGGGTCATCCCAAAAATAATGCCTCAAGTCATAAAAGAATTTCCTCCTTTGCTGAGCTGAAAAGGTTGGAGGCAAGTACTTGGATACAATAAAGTTAGCATAATCGGTGTACCAAGGACTATCTCGCGAGCTTACCTTTATTACAGCCAATTGTTCATTTGGAAAACTATCATTAACAGGAACAGGATCATAAGTAATATTTTCCAATCTAGACAAATTATCAGCAACAGGATTATCAGCACCTTTCCTATCTATAATATGCAAATCAAATTCTTGCAAGAGAAGCACCCATCTAATAAGCCTTGGCTTAGCAACTTTCTTTGCCATAAGGTATCTAATTGCAGCATGATCAGTATGAATTGTAACTTTTGAATCAACGATATAAGATCTAAACTTGTCACAAGCAAAGACTACAGCTAATAATTCTTTTTCAGTTGTAGCATAATTTCTTTGAGCAGCATCAAGAGTTTTGCTAGCATAATGAATAACATTCAATTTTTTATCTACTCGCTGTCCAAGAACAGCGCCTACAAAGAAAATCACTAGCGTCACACATAATTTCAAAAGGTAAATTCCAATCGGGAGGTTCAACTACAGGAGCAGTTGTTAAGGCTTTCTTTAGAGTTTCAAAAGCTTCCTTACAATCATCATCAAAAACAAAAGGTACATCTTTTTGAAGAAGATTAGTAAGAGGCTTTGAAATCTTGGAGAAATCTTTAATAAATCTCCTATAAAACCCAAGCATGACCAAGAACACTACGAATACCTTTAACATCCCTAGGATAGGGCATCTTCTTAATTGCTTCAACTTTAGCTCTATCAACTTCAATACCTCTCTCGGAAATTTTATGTCCCAATACAATTCCTTCATTAACCATAAAGTGGCATTTCTCCCAATTAAGAACAAGGTTAGTTTCTTCACATCTCGCAAAACTTTATCAAGGTTTCGCAAGCAATTATCAAAAGAATTCCCATAGACCGAAAAATCATCCATGAATACCTCTACAATATTCTCACAAAAGCCATGAAAAATAGCAGACATGCATCTTCGAAAAGTAGCAGGAGCATTACATAAACCAAAAGGCATACGCCTATAAGCATAAGTTCCATAGGGACAAGTGAAAGTGGTTTTCTCTTGATCTTTAGTTTTAACAGCAATTTGTGAAAACCCAGAATAACTATCAAGAAAGCAAAAATGAGTATTTTTAGAGAACCTTTCTAACATTTGATCAATAAAGGGTAAAGGGTAATGATCTTTCTTAGTAACCTTATTAACTTTTCGATAATCAATACACATTCTATATCCTACAACTACTCTTTGAGGGATGAGCTCATCATTATCATTAGGCACAACAGTCATTCCTCCTTTCTTAGGAACACAATGCACAGGACTAACCCATCTACTATCAGCAATAGGATATATAATACCAGCTTCAAGAAGTTTTAATACCTCATTCCTTACCACATCCTTCATCTTAGGAATTAGACGACGCTGATGTTCAACAACAGGCTTTGCATCATCTTCCATATTGATAGCATGTTGGCAAATAGAGGGATAAATCCCCTTCAAGTCATCAAGAGTGTAGCCAATAGCTCTGATACGTCTCCAACGTATCGATAATTTCTTGTGTTCCATGCCACATTATTGATGTTATCTACATGTTTTATGCACACTTTATGTCATATTCGTGCATTTTCTGGAACTAACCTATTAACAAGATGCCGAAGTGCCAGTTCCCGTTTTCTGCTGTTTTTGGTTTCGAAATCCTAGTAACGAAATATTCTCGGAATCGGACGAAATCAACGCCAAAGATCTTAGAATCCCCGGAAGCATCCGGAACACACGAGAGGGACCGGAGGGGGGCACGGGCCCACCACACCATACCCTCGGCGCGGCCTAGGGGGCCGCGCCCCCTAGGGTTTGGCCAGCCCTTCGACCCCCTGGCGCCGCCTCTTCGCCTATAAGAAGCCCCTGGATCAGAAAACCCGATAACAATTGACGGAAACCACGAAAACCTTCGAGAGCCGCCGCCATCGCGAAGCCAAGATCTGGGGGACAGGATCTCTGTTCCGGCACCCTGCCGGAGCGGGGAAGTGCCCCCGGAAGGCTTCTCCATCGACACCGCTGCCATCTCCACCGCCATCTTCATCACCGCCGTTGCTCCCATGAGGAGGGAGTAGTTCTCCATCGAGGCTCGGGGCTGTACCGGTAGCTATGTGGTTCATCTCTCTCCTATGTAGTTCAATACAATAATCTCATGAGCTGCCTTACATGATTGAGATTCATATGATGATGCTTGTAATCTAGATGTCATTATGCTAGTCTAGTGAGTTTTACTTATGTGATCTCCGGAGACTCCTCGTCCCACGTGTGTAAAGGTGACAGTGTGTGCACCGTGTGGGTCTCTTAGGCTAGATTTCACATAATACTTACTCATTGAATGGCATAGTGATGTGCTTATTTATATCTCTTTATGATTGCAGCATGTTGTATCACAATTTATCTATGTGCTACTCTAGTGATGTGTTATTAAAGTAGTTTATTCCTCCTCGCATGTGTGCAAAGGTGACGATGCGTGCACCGTGTTAGTACTTGGTTTATGCTATGATCATGATCTCTTGTAGATTATGGAGTTAACTATTGCTATGATAATATTGATGTGATCTATTCCTCCTACATATGCATGAAGGTGACGAGTGTGCATGCTATGCTAGTACTTGGTTTAGTAGCGTTGATCTATCTTACACTAAAGGTTACTTAAACATGAGCATTATTGTGGAGCTTGTTAACTCCGGCATTGAGGGTTCGTGTAATCCTACGCAATGTGTTCATCATCCAACAAAAGTGTAGAGTATGCATTTATCTATTCTCGTTATGTGATCAATGTTGAGAGTGTCCACTAGTGAAAGTATAATCCCTAGGCCTTGTTCCTAAATACTGCCGAGTTACTACCGCTTGTTTACTACCGCTGCGTTTCTACCGCTGAGTTACTACCGCTTGTTTACTCGTTTTACTCGAGTTACTACTGCTGCAATACCACCACCATCCACTACACGCCAAGCACTTTTCTGGCACCGTTGCTACTGCCCATACTTATTTATACCACCTGTATTTCACTATCTCTTCGCCGAACTAGTGCACCTATTAGGTGTGTTGGGGACACAAGAGACTTCTTGCTTTGTGGTTGCAGGGTTGCATGAGAGGGATATCTTTGACCTCTTCCTCCCTGAGTTCGATAAACCTTGGGTATCCACTTAAGGGAAACTTGCTGCTGTTCTACAAACCTCTCGCTCTTGGAGGCCCAACACTCGTCCGCAAGAATAGAAGCTCCCGTAGACATCAAGCATTTTTCCGGCGCCGTTGCCGGGGAGGAAAGGTAAAAGGCTCTCATACTACGGTCTCGGGTAAAGTATTTTTCTCGGCGCCGTTGTGTGTGTGCTCAAAGCTATTTCCTTTAGATCCTGCAATTGCATCTTTTTGTTTCTTGTTTACACTAGTTTGGCATAATGTACAAGAGTGAGCTTCTTATTCTATTTCCTGATTTAAAACATGGATTGTTTGATGCGAAAATTAAAAAACCTATGAAATCTTCTTTGCATGCTCGGTAGTAATATTAGTATGAACGCTTTGAACACCATTGTTGACAATAATATAGAAAGTTCTAAGCTTGGGGAAGCTGGTTTTCATGATATTTTTAGTCCCCCAAGCATTGAGGAGAAAATTTTCTTTGATGATACTTTGCCTCCTATTTATGATGATTATAATGATAGTGGTCTTTTGGTGCCACCTACTATGGAGAGTGAATTTGATTATGATTACAATATGCCTCCTACACTTGATGAGAATAATAATGATAGCTACTTTGTTGAATTTGCTCCCACTACAACTAATAAAACTGATTATGCTTATGTTGGGAGTAGTAATAATTTTGTGCATGAGACTCATGATAAGAATGTTTCATTTGATAGTTATATTGTTGAGTTTGCTCATGTTGCTACTGAAAGTTATTATGAGAGGGGAAAATATGGTTGTGGAAATTTTCATGTTACTAAAACACCTCTCTATGTGCTGAAATTTTTGAAGCTACACTTGTTTTATCTTCCTATGCTTGTTACTTTGCTCTTCATGAACTTGTTTATTTACAAGATTCCCATGCACAGGAAGCATGTTAGACTTAAATGTGTTTTGAATTTGCCTCTTGATGCTCTCTTTTGCTTCAAATACTATTTCTTGCGAGTGCATCATTAAAACTGCTGAGCCCATCTTAATGGCTAAAAAGAAAGAACTTCTTGGGAGATAACCCATGTGTTATTTTGCTACAGTACTTTGTTTTATATTTGTGTATTGGAAGTTGTTTACTACTGTAGCAACCTCTCCTTATCTTAGTTTTGTGTTTTGTTGTGCCAAGTAAAGTCTTTGATAGTAAAGTAAGTACTAGATTTGGATTACTGCGCAGAAACAGATTTCTTTGCTGTCACGAATCTGGGCAAAATTCTCTGTAGGTAACTCAGAAAATTATGCCAATTTACGTGAGTGATCCTCAGATATGTACGCAACTTTCATTCAATTTGAGCATTTTCGTTTGAGCAAGTCTGGTGGCCTAATAAAATCCATCTTTACGGACTGTTCTGTTTTGACAGATTCTGCCTTTTATTTCGCATTGCCTCTTTTGCTATGTTGGATGAATTTCTTTGATCCATTAATGTCCAGTAGCTTTATGCAATGTCCAGAAGTGTTAAGAATGATTGTGTCACCTCTGAACATGTTAATTTTTATTGTCCACTAACCCTCTAATGAGTTGTTTCGAGTTTGGTGTGGAGGAAGTTTTCAAGGATCAAGAGAGGAGGATGATATACTATGATCAAGGAGAGTGAAAGCTCTAAGCTTGGGGATGCACCCGGTGGTTCACCCCTGCATATATCAAGAAGACTCAAGCGTCTAAGCTTGGGGATGCCCAAGGCATCCCCTTCTTCATCGATAAATTATCGGGTTCCTTCTCTTGAAACTATATTTTTATTCGGTCACATCTTATGTGCTTTACTTGGAGCGTCTCGTGTGCTTTTGTTTTTGTTTTTGTTTGAATAAATTGGATTACATCATGCTTGTGTGGGAGAGAGACACGCTCCGCTGGTTCATATGAACACATGTGTTCTTAGCTCATAGTATTCATGGCGAAGTTTCTCCTTCGTTAATTTGTTATATGGTTGGTATTGGAAAATGATACATGTAGTAATCGCTATAATGTCTTGGGTAATGTGATACTTGGCAATTGTTGTGCTCATGTTTAAGCTCTTGCATCATATGCTTTGCACCCATTAATGAAGAAATACATAGAGCATGCTAAAATTTGGTTTGCATATTTGGTTTCTCTAAGGTCTAGATAATTTCTAGTTTTGAGTTTGAACAACAAGGAAGACGGTGTAGAGCCTTATAATGTTTACAATATGTCTTTTATGTGAGTTTTGCTGTACCGTTCATCCTTGTGTTTGTTTCAAATAAGCCTTGCTAGCCTAAACCTTGTATCGAGAGGGAATACTTCTCATGCATCCAAAATACTTGAGCCAACCACTATGCCATTTGTGTCCACCATACCTACCTATGCTACATGGTATTTTCCCGCCATTCCAAAGTAAATTGCTTGAGTGCTACCTTTAAAATTCCATCATTTACCTTTGCAATATAGCTCATGGGACAAATAGCTTAAAAACTATTGTAGTATTGAATATGTAATTATGCACTTTATGTCTTATTAAGTTGCTTGTTGTGCGATAACCATGTTTACTGGGGAACGCCATCAACTCATTGTTGAATTTCATGTGAGTTGCTATGCATGTTCGTCTTGTCGGAAGTAAGGGCGATCTACACTGAGTTGAATGGTTTGAGCATGCATATTGTGAGAGAAGAACATTGGGCCGCTAACTAAAGCCATGATTCATGGTGGAAGTTTCAGTTTTGGACAAATATCCTCAAATCTCTAATGAGAAAAGAATTAATTGTTGTCAAATGCTTAAAGCATTAAAAGAGGAGTCCATTATCTCGTTGTCTATGTTGTCCCGGTATGGATGTCTAAGTTGAGAATAATCAAAAGCGAGAAATCCAAATGCGAGCTTTCTCCTTAGACCTTTGTACAGGCGGCATAGAGGTACCCCTTTGTGAAACTTGGTTAAAGCATATGTATTGCGGTGATAATCCAGGTAGTCCAAGCTAATTAGGACAAGGTGCGAGCACTATTAGTACACTATGCATGAGGCTTGCAACTTATAAGATATAATTTACATGATGCATATGCTTTATTACTACCGTTGACAAAATTGTTTCATGTTTTCAAAATCAAAGCTCTAGCACAAATATAGCAATCGATGCTTTTCCTCTATGAGGACCATTCTTTTACTTTCAATGTTGAGTCAGTTCACCTATCTCTCTCCACCTCAAGAAGCAAACACTTGTGTGAACTGTGCATTGATTCCTACATACTTGCATATTGCACTTGTTATATTACTCTATGTTGACAAACTATCATTGAGATATACATGTTACAAGTTGAAAGCAATTGCTGAAACTTTATCTTCCATTGTGTTGCTTCAATATCTTTACTTTAAATTATTGCTTTATGAGTTAACTCTTATGCAAGACTTATTGATGCCTGTCTTGAAAGTGCTATTCATGAAAAGTCATTGCTTTATGATTCACTTGTTTACTCATGTCATTACCATTGTTTTGATCGCTGCATCCACTACATATGTTTACAAATAGTATGATCAAGGTTATGATGGCATGTCACTTCGGAAATTATCTTTGTTATCGTTTTACCTGCTCGGGACGAGCGGAACTAAGCTTGGGGATGCTGATACGTCTCCAACGTATCGATAATTTCTTGTGTTCCATGCCACATTATTGATGTTATCTACATGTTTTATGCACACTTTATGTCATATTCGTGCATTTTCCGGAACTAACCTATTAACAAGATGCCGAAGTGCCGGTTCTGTTTTCTGCTGTTTTTGGTTTCAGAAATCCTAGTAACGAAATATTCTCGGAATCGGACGAAATCAACGCCAAAGATCTTAGAATCCCCGGAAGCATCCAGAACACACGAGAGGGACCGGAGGGGGGCACGAGCCCACCACACCATACCCTGGCGCGGCCTAGGGGGGGCCCGCGCCCCCCTAGGGTTTGGCCAGCCCTTCGACCCCCTGGCGCCGCCTCTTCGCCTATAAGAAGCCCCTGGATCAGAAAACCCGATAACAATTGACGGAAACCACGAAAACCTTCGAGAGCCGCCGCCATCGCGAAGCCAAGATCTGGGGGACAGGATCTCTGTTCCGGCACCCTGCCGGAGCGGGGAAGTGCCCCGGAAGGCTTCTCCATCGACACCGCTGCCATCTCCACCGCCATCTTCATCACCGCTGCTGCTCCCATGAGGAGGGAGTAGTTCTCCATCGAGGCTCGGGGCTGTACCGGTAGCTATGTGGTTCATCTCTCTCCTATGTAGTTCAATACAATAATCTCATGAGCTGCCTTACATGATTGAGATTCATATGATGATGCTTGTAATCTAGATGTCATTATGCTAGTCTAGTGAGTTTTACTTATGTGATCTCCGGAGACTCCTCGTCCCACGTGTGTAAAGGTGACAGTGTGTGCACCGTGTGGGTCTCTTAGGCTAGATTTCACAGAATACTTACTCATTGAATGGCATAGTGATGTGCTTATTTATATCTCTTTATGATTGCAGCATGTTGTATCACAATTTATCTATGTGCTACTCTAGTGATGTGTTATTAAAGTAGTTTATTCCTCCTGCATGTGTGCAAAGGTGACAGTGCGTGCACCGTGTTAGTACTTGGTTTATGCTATGATCATGATCTCTTGTAGATTATGGAGTTAACTATTGCTATGATAATATTGATGTGATCTATTCCTCCTACATATGCATGAAGGTGACGAGTGTGCATGCTATGCTAGTACTTGGTTTAGTAGCGTTGATCTATCTTACACTAAAGGTTACTTAAACATGAGCATTATTGTGGAGCTTGTTAACTCCGGCATTGAGGGTTCGTGTAATCCTACGCAATGTGTTCATCATCCAACAAAAGTGTAGAGTATGCATTTATCTATTCTGTTATGTGATCAATGTTGAGAGTGTCCACTAGTGAAAGTATAATCCCTAGGCCTTGTTCCTAAATCTTTCTTTGAGTTACTACGCATTTTACTGCGTTTACTGC
>NC_061508.1:6102878-6166303 GCF_022539505.1 Lolium rigidum | reverse complement strand
TAAGTATTCAAACTATTAACAATTTTGACATTCCTCTTCCTCCTCCTCCTTATAATCATCCGCATCATCCACTGTGAAGCCATCCTTCTCGTACTCATTTTGTCCCTCATCTGCTCACCACCAGCTCTGGCTTCCTCTTCTTCCTCCTCCTCATCTACATTTGCATCATCCATTGTGAATCCATCCTTCTTGTACTCATTTTCTCCCTCCTATGCCCACCACCCACTAGTAGGGAAAAGCCTACCTGTCGCGTGCCAAATTGGACTATTAGTCGCGGGCCTTGGCACGCGACTCGTACCTCGCCAGTGGTACGGACCTAATAGTCGCGCAGGACCTGGGCACGCGACTAGTAATCCTTATACCTATCGCATGCGCTACCCGCCCGCTGCTATTAGCTTAGTAGCCGTGTGCCCCGGGGGGCGCGATTAGTAAAATGCTACCTGCAGCGTGCAGGCTGGGCCCGCTTCTATTAGGTTTTAGTCACGTGGGCACACACGCGGATGGTAGGTCTTACTGCCCGTGTTATCTGCCCGCCCGCTACTACTACTTCGTGTTGGGTTCCAGTTCTGTTGCTTCACGCCAGCTTATTCTAGCAATTTAAACAATTCAAATCAAAACAGGTACATATAACAAAATTCATTCACATCAATTAAACCTCAATGGAGTACCAAACTAGTACATCAAGTTCATCATAATAATACATAAGTTAGTATACATGTAGATACAACTAACATGCATCTAACACATGAGAATCACATACAACAGAACTGCAATCACAAGCAACATTGTGGAGACTAAGATGGTGTTCTTCCAGTTCTTCTTCCTATGTTCCTCCTTAGTCTTTTCCTCTTTCCTCTCTTCCCCTAACAGGTGTTTCATGTATCTAGATTCCACTTCATCTTTGCACTTGTACCCTTTGTAGTTGTTGCCCTTGAACCCGTTCACTTGCTTCAGACAGTCATCCCACTCATCATACACTTCTGAAACCCTACCTTGGTACATGACATACCACTTCTTCGCCATCTCTGTACCCAAGATAGATGTGTCATAAGACAAGCCATGCATAAGACAAGCCATAGATAATTAATATGCAACATAATATTAGGCAACAACAACAAAAATGTTCGTAATACAAAGGAACATAACTAAGCATGCATGCTTCCTCATGCACAAGCATCATAAGTTTAGGAATAAGGTTTACATCACAAGTTCGTAGTCTGGGAATAAATTTAAAGCAGAAGATCATAGTCTGAAGATCATAATAAAGTTTATTACACCCCACGAGTGCATCTTCACTTGACCGATTTTGCCTTGATCGATTTCGCCTTGAATGGAGAATGCCACCTAGCGTGTTGAATTCCCTGGTGTCACCCTGCTGTTCTAAGCGATCAACTATGTCCTGTCGTTTTGGATTGCCGCCGTGGAACATCCCTTCGTGTCTAAAAACATAGTTGTAGATGGTTGTCCCAAAACTCTGTTGGATGCCATAGAACTCAGATTTGAGAGCTTCGACACTGCCTTCCGCATTGTCTTTGCCCCATTCCTCGAGTTGAGTCAGCATCATAAGGGTTTGGTGCTGCCGTACAATATCCTTCACGTGAAGGATGACGTAGTATGCATCTCTCATACATTTAGGTAGTTGCTTGAGGTAGGTAAATTCGGTTTTGTAGTTGAACGACTTCTTTCCTGATCTCCGTATTGTTTTCTTCAGGCAGTCTCCCTTCATGGAGAAGTCGCAGATAGCATCATCGAGAATATTCTTGAGTTCGACGTACTCTTTCTTTGGGTCGTTGATCCTCGACGAGTCCAGAAACACGGCTTGCGAAACTTCTGGATACAAAACAATGACGATGTAGTGTTCTCTACGCAAAAACAATTCAAACAAACCATCGTTCTAAAATTTATGTATTTTCAAAATAATGATGGAAGTGTAGTAAAACTTGTTATGTTGGCTAGCAAATAACTTTACCTGGGAAAGTAAGGAAGGAGCATGATTTTCTTCTTCCTATTCTTCACCATGAAATCTTCGATGTGCTTGATACGTCTCCAACGTATCTATAATTTCTTATGTTCCATGCTAGTTTTATGACAATATCTACATGTTTTATCCATACTTTATATCATTTTGATGCATTTTCCGGCACTAACCTATTAACAAAATGCCGAAGCGCTGATAACCCACAAGTATAGGGGATCGCAACAGTCTTCGTGGGAAGTAAAACCCTAATTTATTGATTCGACACAAGGGGAGGTAAAGAATACTTATAAGCCTTAACAACTGAGTTGTCAATTCAGCTGCACCTCGAAAAGCACTAGTAACAGGGGTGATGTGAAAGCAGCAGTAATATGAGAGCAACAGTAACAGTAACACAGCAGCAGTAACAGAAACACAGAGGCAATGGAACCAGAAAATAGTTGATACTACTTCCAATGTCATATAGGAACGAGTATATGATGATGAGAGATGGACCGGGGTTCCCAGCTATCTACACTAGTGGTAACTCTCCAATAACAAGTGACAAGTGTTGGGTGAACAAATTACAGATGGACAATTGATAGGATTGAAATAGCATTAAGACAGAACATCAATTTATTAATCATGTAGGCATGTTTTCCATATATAGTCATACGTGCTCGCAACGAGAAACTTGCATCACATCTTTTGTCCTACCAGCCGGTGGCAGCCGGCCCTCAAGGGAATCTACTGGTAATTAAGGTACTCCTTTTAATAGAGCACCGGAGCAAAGCATTAACACTTGGTGAAAACATGTGATCCTCATATCTAAGCCTTCCCCTCCGGTTATCCCGAGTTGATGTCACTCCGGGGCCTCGGGTTCCGGACATAGACATGTGCAAACAACTTGTAGATACAATCTAAGCAATAAGTATAGAGCTTAAATCTAAGATCATGCCACTCGTGCACTAGTGACAAGCATTAAACACAACAAGATTGCAGCAACAATAACTTCACAAACTTATAGATAGACTGATCATAATGTAACAATTCATCGGATCCCAACAAACACAACACCGATTACATCAGATGAATCTCAATCATGTAAGGCATCTCATGAGATCATTGTATTGAAGTGCATGTGATAGAGAGTACCAACTAGCTACTGCTAGAACCCGTAGTCCATGGGGGAACTACTCACGGAGCATGATGGAGGCGGTGGCGTCGATGGAGATGGCTTCCGGGGGCACTTCCCCGTCCCGGCGGCGTGCCGGAACAGAGATTCTGTCCCCCGAATTGGAGTTTCGCGATGGCGGCGGCGCCCCTGGAGTCTTTATGGAGTTTCGTCAATTGGTATAGGGTTTTTACGTCGCGAGGGACTTTATAGGCGAAGAGGCGGCGCAAGGGGGTGCCTGGGGGGCCCACACCATATGCTGGCGCGCCCCCCTCTAGGCCGCGCCGCCCTGTGGTCTGGGGGGCCTGGCCTCCTCTCCGTCTCCCCTTCGGTGTTCTGGTCCGTCTCGGTGAAATAAGATGTTTGGCTTTTGTTTCGTCGAATTCCGAGAATGTTGCCCGAACAGCCTTTCTGGTACCAAAAACAACAGAAAACAGGAACTGGCACTGTGGCATCTTGTTAATAGGTTAGTTCCGGAAAATGCATGAAATCATTATAAAGTGTGAGCAAAACATGTAGGTATTGTCATAAAACTAGCATGGAACATCAGAAATTATAGATACGTTGGAGACGTATCAAGCATCCCCAAGCTTAGTTCCTACTCGCCCTCGAGTAGGTAAACGGAAAAAAAAAATCTGTAGTGACATGCTACTTACATAACCTTGATCATACTATTGTAAAGCATATGAGATGAATGAACTGACTCAAGGCAACGATCTATAGTTTGCTAACAAGTAGATAACATATAGCAAAACTTTTCATGAATAGTACTTTCAAGACAAGCATCAAAAAGTCTTGCATAAGAGTTAACTCATAAAGCAATAAATTCAAAGTAAAGGCATTGAAGCAACACAAAGGATGATTAAGTTTCAGCAATTGCTTTCAACTTTCAACATGCATATCTCGTGGATAGTTGTCATGTAACATCCCAAAAAGTACAAAACAAAGAAAATGAATTTCCATATTTTCCAAATTTTGGGAACCAACAAAAACTTTTCTTAAATTAAGTTTGATACATAGTGATCTTGCTTAATTATTGTTTTAGTGCCATGATTGCTTGTTATTAGTATTTGAAATGATCTTAAACCCTAAACCTCACCCCTCTTTTCACCACCCAAGTTAAAATAAAATAAAAGGAAATTGAATAACAAAAAAGGCATATGTGCCTATGGCTATTTCTATAAATCTTTACCCTAAGCTTTTATACTTGCTTAGAGGTTTGGAAAACCTTCCTACACCCTACCTAGCACTTACCAAACCTAATCCAAGTTGTTTCCAAAAGAAATAAAAAGAAACTAAAAATGCCATAGAGGCATATGAGGGTAAGATGCAAATTTGTGAGTTTGAGAAGATTGACCCTAGTACATGTTATGAATGGAGGGATCACTCCTATCTACCATTTCAACACTCAACAACACCATTTGGGTCAAGCCAAGTCAAATTAAAATTTAAATGCAACATATGCATAGAGGCATATGTGACACATAGCCATAATACCCAATTTTTGACCTATGACTTTAAACCTTGACCAAATGTTGGGAAACCTTCTCTAAACCTAATCCAATGCTAAATTGACCCCAACCCATGTCCTAGTAAAGCAAGGTGAACAATTAACAAGAATAATGAAAATTGACACATCACCTCTTATGTGTTATGGCCATTTTTGCAAATCTTTGAACAAGACCATTTGAATTGGTTTCAATGGTTGGAAAATGTTTCTAAACTAATAAGAACCATATTAGAGTCAACAAAAGTCAACTCAAATGGGGAGAAATCAAATAGGGAGAAAATCCCCAAAATTCACTCACATACACTTAGCCAAAATTGCAAATCCTCAACCTAGGCCATAATTGCTTGCTCCCTTGCTTGTAGAATACTTCAATATGATAAACTAACACAATTGCATCATTGGATCAAGAATCAAACACAAGGAAATCAAAATTCTTTCATACATATGATAATGGTCACTTGTCACCAAAATATTTTCTTCACCTCTTTACCCCTCTGGTTTTCTCATTTCTTGAACTAAACTTGGTCAACCAAAGCCATGTCATCCAAGACCATGTCAAGGTGAGTAACTTTGATGTTGACCACCATGGCTAGAGTTGACTAGGTTGACCATAATAAAAGTGACAAGAAGGGATGCTGAAATAAAGTGAAGATCATGTCACTTTTGACATTTTGCAAAACAACTCCAAATTGAGTGCCACCACCACCAATACTTCACTTTAATTATATAAATTAGATTCACCAAAAAGAATTTCAAAATTCAAATAAAAACTTCATGCGGCCATATGATCGAACACCTTGCATGCAATAATCCAGATTTGAGCTACACCCTATTATCCTCTGGATTCTTCACTAAACCCCTTTAATCTTTGATCATTGCACTCTCTTACAACCCCTGCTTCATCCCAGTACTTGCCTTGGTCGATTAAAGTGAGAGGAGAGGGAAAAGAAACCCTAGACTAATGCATACCGTGGCCATGCCGGCCACCTTTGGCATCTCCACCTCGGCCTCTCTCTCAACCCATCCCCTTGTCCTGGAGCCTCTCTGTCACTCAAGGAATCGAATGGTACACAGCCCCTGCTCGCCAACGCTCGGCATTGGCCAGAACGCGCGCGCCCAAAGCATGCCAGGGCATGCCAGCCAACGCGGTGAGCGCGTACTGGCCGCGCCAGTACGTCGCCCACTCGAGCGCGACCGTACTCCTCCTGCATCCCTACCGCGGCATTGAGCAGCTACTCCCCGCCCTCTACACGCTAGACGAGCACCCAGGCCTACCCCTGCACCGTCGCCGTCGTCCTCGACCAAATGATGCCGCACGCCCTGCCGCAAACCCTGCAAGCGCCCGAGCCACTCCATCACGCCCTGGACGCGCTAGCTGTACCTAGAGCATCGCCGTGATGTCGCCTACCCGTAGCCGTCCTTACCTTGCCCTTTGGCACGCCAGAAACGCCGCGCCATGGCCGCTCCTCCACAGCACCCACGGCACCCTCGCCCTCCTATAAAAGGAGCACCTCCTCGACCCAATCGTTCACACCCTTCTGCTCCCCTCTCACCACTGAGTCTCCCAGAACCATTAGCTCATCCAATTAGCGCCGGAGTCGCCCCAATTTGAAGATCGGAGCCGCCGGAGCCAGGAGCTCGCCGCCGACGATTGACGCCTCCCCATGCCTCGCCACTGCTACCAGGAGCTCCAGCATCGTCGACAACCTCGCCTCGCCTGATGAGGACATCCCATCTCTTGATACAACCGCTGTACCTACTGCCACACAAATACACGGACCAATCACTCGAGCTCGTGCCAAACAACTTAACTATCAGGTACTTTCGTTTCTTGGAACAATTCCTCACATACATGAGAATATGATGCTGCCTAAATCAGATATGTTTGTTACTCTTAGGAATGATGGACCAAGCATGGATGAGGAGGACAAGCATTGGAGCATGATCACGCATGGAGGAGATGGCAGCAAGCGTTTGAGGATTGAAGATGACGCCGCAAGTGGAGATTTCAGAACTTTGAAGCCACCATAAGAAGAGATGAAGACATGGACGAAATATAGAGTTTCCCACTTCATAATTTCGTCCATAGCATGTTATGGTGCTGCGTCACCTTTAGTTTTGGGCCAGGCCCATGTCATTTTCGCAGGATTTAAGTCAGCCACTTTTTAGAGTCCGTATTGAAGGGGGAAAGGCCTTCTAGGGTTTGGTTCGACCACCATACGTATGGTTGGCCGAAACCCCACCTTTTCCTCCTTTAAATACCCCCATAGCCGTCACGTTTAGACTCGGATTTTGATTAGACTAAAAGTTAGCCATTGCAGCAACTCTCGTGTACTTCTTTTGAGGCCAACGCCCGTAACAAGACCGACTATTCGGAATCCCACCTTTTCAATAAAGCTTTCATCTTTCATCCGCAATATTCTGATTGCATCATTAGTTCTTACTTGTTCTCGATTTCAGGTAGGAATTAAGACCCTCGTCGGTCGGCTGATCGTGCATCCGCAAGATCAGCAACTCCCGGAGATTGTCCTAGCGATTGCATTGGCGCACGAGCTTTGCACGTGTAGTCGGATCGTCAAGCACGAACTCCACCAACAAATCGACGCTATCCCCGTCTCATCGAAAGATCGGCCACCTTTGCCCTATCAAGTGGTATCAGATTTCAGGTTGCTCGGTGAGATTTTACTGTTTTCCTAGTGTAGATTGCATCTGCCATCATACCCATAAACCACGAAAAAGCCAAAAAATACCGTTAGGGTTTTTAGATCATATCGTCCCATAAACCCCCGCCACGCCTTGCATTGTCTTTTCAGTTTTGCATAGTTGAATTTGTGTCTGCATCTTCGTGTCGAGTTGCTGGTCTTAGCGTCTAGTTCCTTTAGAGTTTCGAGTTCTGGTCATATTAGTCACGCCGCCGCCGCCACTCGCACCATACGCAGATCACCGCCACCTACACCCTGCCATATACTTCCGCCACTGCCATATACACCCTGCCATATACTTCCGCCATTGCCATATACACCCTGCCACATACATCCGCCACTGCCATATACACCCTGCCACATACATCCGTATCCACCATATACCCCGTTTCCTACCGCGACAAGGATTCGTGTTGTTTCTCTGCCGCGACAGAGCCCGTGTAGAATTAGGTTTTATTGTTTTTCCTACTTAGTTGTTACCTTCTAATATCATCTTGCGCTGCAGAAAAATTTCCGTGAGATAAGTTTCGGCCGCCAGTAAAGAATTGGAAGGAGAGCAAAAAAAAAAAAAAAAAAAAAAAAAAAAAAAATTTTCTGGCTACATTGGTTTTTCAACTTGGCGATCACTTTTCGCCACTGGCCGTTATAGCGACATTTTTTTGGCGCCTGCGCGCTTTTCAGAGCACTTTCCAGAAATTTCGACAAAAAATTTTCTGAGGCTACACTGTTTTTAGACCTTGGGGATCAGTTTGAGACACTTGCTATCATAGTGATTTTTCGCACCTCGCGTCGCCACATCATCGCCACCTCATCGCCACCTCATCGCTGCTAGTTGCTTGTGTGCCGCGCCGTGACCTCGTTAGTGTTCTAGGCTCGCGTCTCTAGTACGGTCTAGCCTAGGACCAAGCACAAGCACCGTTGTTGAGCATACTTTCAATACCGCATCGCTGTTTTGACAATTGCTGTTTTTGCTACCATATATAAGCCATCCTACAGCCTCCACATATTGTCTCCACGTGCACCGTGTCGACCCTGGTAATCGCTTTGGCAATCTTTGGAGAAGCTGATCTTTGTTGGTTGCCGTATCACCTTCCTCCCGTTTGGTAAGAACTTGTAAGAGCTTTGTATTTTGCTTGACGAATTGCGCGTGAACCACCATATTCCGTAGTTTCTAGGCATATACATTTGTGCTTTTTGAGTACTAACCATGTCAGGACCTACACCGGCCGCCGTTGACCCGGCCAAGATGACGAGTGAGGAGTTGCATGCTCACTTCACCCACCTTTTGGGTGGGCATGCACGCGATACCGAGGCGCGCATTGGTGACGTAGATGCCAAACTCACCGACGCGCTGGACAAGCCGGATGGCCTCGAGGCAGCTTTCAACACCAAGCTCGACGCCAAGTTCCAGGAGTTGTTGACTCGGTTACCGCCGCCCGCGCCAACGTGCAACGCCGCGCACGCCGCGTTCCTCGTGCGGACATTCCCGCAGTACCGCTCCCGCCGCAGCGAGCCGCACATGACGCGCCTTCGATGAAGGCTACGAAGATTATGAAGGGGACGCGGACGAGCAGGTAGATGAGAACGTACTCGGACGGCGAGGAAGTCCAACAACCCGCACCTCGGTCGTCCACGGCAGCTGAACCGCCACGCTCGACCACCTCCACGCCCGGTACGTAATGATGATGATCATGTTGCTAAACCGAAACTGAATATTCCGCCATTTGAGGGTAGATATAATCCTGATGCATATCTTACATGGGAATTGGAAGTAGAACAACGCTTTGCATGTTTAAAATACCCCGATCACTTGCGTGTTAGTGCTGCTACTTGTGAGTTCACAGATTTCGCATCTATTTGGTGGTCTGAATATTGTAGAACACACGCAGCAAATATTCCCGCTACATGGGTTGGGTTAAAACTTGCTATGCGTACTCGTTTTGTTCCTCCACATTATCAACGTGATTTGCTGAAAAAATTGTCTCGCTTAGAACAAGGAAAAAATTCTGTAGAAGACTATTATCAAGAATTGCAAACTGGCATGATTCGCCGTGGTATTGTAGAGGATAATGAGGCTATGCTTGCTCGTTTCTTTGGTGGTTTGAATAAAGAGATTCAGCATATTTTAGATTATAAGGAGTACAACACTATTACTCGCTTGTTTCATCTTGCTTGCAAAGCTGAACGTGAAGTGCAGGATCGTCAACCACCATGGAGAAGAGCTAACGTTTCGCAGGTCGTACATCGTCGTGGTCTCCGCGACAATCAGCGCCACAATCTCGTGGTACCGCACCAGCACCTACTACCTCCAAGTACACCGCGCCCGCATCACGAGCACCTCCTCGCCTCTACACCAACACCATCGGCTGGTCCTCCTCGGAGTTCATCTTCCATGGCCTCCACGGGGAAGACGCGCGACATTCAATGTCGCAAATGCTTGGGATTTGGTCACATAGAGAGAGAATGCAGAACCAAGCGTGTGATGTTGGTGCGTGAAGATGGAGAATATGATTCCGCAAGTGACTTTGATGAAGATACATTGGCCCTTATTGCTGCACGTGATGGTGCCAACTCCGATTCCGAGAGAGAGATGGAGGTAATGGAAGCCGACACCGCTGATCAAGACAGGAGCTTAGTTGCACAGCCGTGTGTTGAGCGTGCAATTGAGCAAAGCTGAGCATGATCAACGCCACAATCTGTTCCAAACAAGAGGCGTTGTAAAAGAGCGAGCTATAAGGATCATCATTGATGGAGGGAGCTGCAATAATCTGGCTAGCGTTGACATGGTGGAGAAGCTTTCTCTTCCTACAAGACAGCGCACACATCCATACTACATACAATGGTTTGAGAGCTCTCTAAGCTCAAGGTAACAAGAACTACACGTGTGCATTTTACCATTGGTACATATTCTGATTTTGTGGATTGTGATGTTGTACCTATGCAAGCTTGTTCTTTGTTACTTGGTAGACCTTGGCAATTTGATAGAGAATCTGTTCATAATGGTAAAACTAATCAGTATTCTCTTATGCATGATGGAAAGAAAATTGGTCTCAAACCTATGACTCCTGAACAAATACTAAAAGATGATCTTGCTAGAGCTAGTAGAGTAAAAACGAGGAGAAACTTAAGAGTGAGAATCAGATTGTTGCTGCAGATTTTGTTCCACCTAAGACTAATACTAAATCTGATTCGAACCATGCTACCGAAATTCGTTTGAAAAATCCTTGTTTGCTTGCTAGCAAATCTGATATTGCTGAACTTGATGTGAACACTACTCAATGCTATGCTATCATTTGCAAAGAAGTTCTGTTTTCATTTGAGGATATGCCTCCTTCTTTTCCACCTCGCGGTTGCTAACCTTTTGCAGGAATTCATTGATGTGTTCCCACAAGATGTTCCCCCGGACTACCACCTATCCGTGGCATAGAACACCAGATTGACTTGATTCCAGGAGCGTCGCTGCCCAACCGTGCACCATACCGTACCAATCCCGAAGAGACGAAAGAGATTCAGCGACAAATTCAGGTTCTCCAAGATAAAGGTTACATTCGTGAGTCTCTTAGCCCATGTGCTGTTCCTATTATCTTGGTACCTAAGAAGGATGGTTCTTCACGCATGTGTACCGATTGTAGAACTATTAATAATATTACCATTCGATACCGTCATCCAATACCTCGTTTAGATGATATGCTTGATGAATTGAGTGGTTCTGTTATGTTCTCTAAAGTTGATTTGCGTAGTGGTTACCACCAGCATTCGTATGAAATTAGGAGATGAATGGAAAACAGCGTTTAAAACTAAGTTCGGCTTATATGAGTGGTTAGTAATGCCCTTTGGTTTAACTAATGCACCTAGTACTTTCATGAGACCGATGAACGAAGTTTTACGTGCTTTTATTGGACGTTTTGTGGTGGTATACTTTGATGATATTCTGATTTATAGCAAATCTTTGGAGGAACATTTGGATCATTTACGTGCTGTTTTCAATGCGTTACGTGATGCACGTTTGTATGGTAATCTTGAGAAGTGCACCTTTTGCACCAATCGAGTTGCGTTTCTTGGCTATGTTGTTACCGCGCAGGGAATTGAAGTTGATCCAGCCAAGATTGAGGCAATTGAGAGTTGGCCGCAGCCAAAGACGGTCACACAAGTGAGGAGTTTTCTTGGCCTCGCCGGCTTCTATAGGCGCTTTGTTAAAGATTTTGGATCCATTGCTGCGCCGCTGAATGAGCTTACAAAGAAGGATGTGCCCTTTGTGTGGGGCGATGCACAACAAGACGCCTTCATGATTCTGAAAGATAAGTTAACACATGCTCCATTACTCCAACTTCCTGATTTCAATAAGACTTTTGAGCTTGAATGTGATGCTAGTGGAATTGGTTTGGGAGGTGTGTTATTACAAGAGGGCAAACCCGTTGCATATTTTAGTGAAAAATTGAGTGGGCCTAGTCTGAACTATTCTACTTATGATAAAGAATTATATGCGCTGGTTCGGACATTAGAAACTTGGCAACATTATTTATGGCCTAAAGAATTTGTTATACATTCCGATCATGAATCTTTGAAGCATATTCGTAGTCAAGCTAAGTTGAATCGTCGCCATGCAAAGTGGGTTGAGTTTATAGAGTCTTTTCCTTATGTTATCAAACACAAAAAGGGTAAAGATAATGTTATTGCTGATGCTTTGTCGCGCCGTTATACTATGCTATCTCAACTTGACTTCAAGATTTTTGGATTAGAAACCATAAAGGAACAATACTTGCTTGATGCTGATTTTAAAGATGTGTTGCTGAATTGTAAAGATGGTAGAACATGGAACAAATTCGTCCTCAATGATGGATTTGTGTTCCGTGCTAACAAGCTATGCATCCCATATGGTTCCGTTCGTCTTTTGTTGTTACAGGAGGCGCATGGAGGAGGATTGATGGGTCACTTTGGTGTGAAGAAGACGGAGGATGTACTTGCTGCACACTTCTTTTGGCCACGTATGCGTCGAGATGTTGAGAGATTTGTGGCGCGCTGCACTACATGTCAAAAAGCTAAGTCTCGACTTAATCCACATGGTTTATATATGCCTCTTCCCGTTCCTAGTGTACCTTGGGAGGATATTTCTATGGATTTCGTTTTGGGTTTGCCTCGTATACGTAAGGGGAGGGATAGTATCTTTGTTGTTGTGGATAGGTTTTCTAAGATGGCACATTTTATTCCATGTCACAAAACTGATGATGCTACACATGTTGCTGATTTGTTCTTTCGCGAAATTGTGCGTTTACATGGTGTGCCAAATACTATTGTTTCGATCGTGATACTAAGTTTCTTAGCCACTTTTGGAGATGTTTATGGGCTAAGTTGGGGACTAAATTGCTGTTTAGTACTACATGTCATCCCCAAACTGATGGACAAACTGAAGTAGTAAATAGAACTTTGTCTACTATGCTGCGGGCTGTTTTGAAGAAGAACTTAAAATTGTGGGAAGAATGTTTACCTCATGTTGAATTTGCTTACAATCGCTCGCTGCATTCTACCACTAAGATGTGCCCATTTGAGATTGTTTATGGTTTTGTACCACGTGCACCTATTGATTTGTTGCCTTTACCATCTTCTCGTGCAAAATAATTTGGATGCTACAAACCGTGCTGAATTGATACTAAAATTGCATGAGACTACTAAAGACAACATAGCACGCATGAATACTAAGTATAAAATTGCTGGGGATAGAGGAAGAAAACATGTTGTGTTTGATGTTGGTGATCTTGTTTGGTTGCATTTGCGCAAAGATCGTTTTCCCGAATTGCGCAAGTCGAAACTAATGCCACGCGCTGCTGGTCCTTTTAAGGTGTTAGAGAAAATAAATGATAATGCATATAAACTTGAGCTTCCTGCAGAATTGGGTCCGGTTAGTCCTACATTTAACATTGCAGATTTGAAGCCTTACTTTGGTGAAGAAGAGGAGCTTTCGTCGAGGACGACTTCAATTCAAGAAGGGGGCATGATGAGGACATCCCATCTCTTGATACAACCGCTGTACCTACAGCCACACAAATACAAGGACCAATCACTCGAGCTCGTGCCAAACAACTTAACTATCGTGTACTTTCGTTTCTTGGAACAATTCCTCACATACATGAGAATATGATGCTGCCTAAATCAGATATGTTTGTTACTCTTAGGAATGATGGACCAAGCATGGATGAGGAGGACAAGCATTGGAGCATGATCACGCATGGAGGAGATGGCAGCAAGCGTTTGAGGATTGAAGATGACGCCGCAAGTGGAGATTTCAGAACTTTGAAGCCACCATAAGAAGAGATGAAGACATGGACGAAATATAGAGTTTCCCACTTCATAATTTCGTCCATAGCATGTTATGGTGCTGCGTCACCTTTAGTTTTGGGCCAGGCCCATGTCATTTTCGCAGGATTTAAGTCAGCCACTTTTTAGAGTCCGTATTGAAGGGGGAAAGGCCTTCTAGGGTTTGGTTCGACCACCATACGTATGGTTGGCCGAAACCCCACCTTTTCCTCCTTTAAATACCCCCATAGCCGTCACGTTTAGACTCGGATTTTGATTAGACTAAAAGTTAGCCATTGCAGCAACTCTCGTGTACTTCTTTTGAGGCCAACGCCCGTAACAAGACCGACTATTCGGAATCCCACCTTTTCAATAAAGCTTTCATCTATCATCCGCAATATTCTGATTGCATTATTAGTTCTTACTTGTTCTCGATTTCAGGTAGGAATTAAGACCCTCGTCGGTCAGCCGATCGTGCATCCGCAAGATCAGCAACTCCCGGAGATTGTCCTAGCGATTGCATTGGCGCACGAGCTTTGCACGTGTAGTCGGATCGTCAAGCACGAACTCCACCAACAAATCGAATTATCCTCATCTCATCGAAAGATCGGACACCTTTGCCCTATCATCGCCACCAGCAGAACCCCGCGGGAACGCCGGTAAGGCCGTCGACCCCCTACCCTCGCCGCCAGTGAGCTCGTCGCTCGTCGGAGACGACGACTATCACTGACCGTCGGATCACGTTATAATCCTACGGCCTAACGCGCGCGTACCGCTTCGGCGTTTAATGAGCCGCTGACGGGTGGCCCCCACCTCGTCAGGCAGCCCACGCGCACCAGATGCGTGTTGGGCCGCGCAGTGTTCGTTTATTTCGTTTCGGCCCGTTAGGTTTTCCCGCGCGGCCCAAAAAATTCAAATATGATTTAATCCATTTAGTTCAAATCCAATACTGCTGCCAAGTTCAAAATTGAATAGTTTGAAATCTACTTCACCAAATTGAACAAATTTTATATATTCAGAAAGCTAATGAAATTATCTACACAATGCCACTGGCCTCATGCCCAATTTCGTAATTCAATTTAAATGATAAAAATAATAAGCAGGGCCTTTTCTAACTTCAAATAATTATTAAAAATAATTTACAAATGATTTTGAGTTGATTCCAACTCTGGTAAATCACACTTGACATGCTTTAATTGATTATGCAAAGATATGGTATAGTTGTTTTGCATGATCATGGACTAGATCCAAATAATGACTATGGAGCCATTTCTAGTCCATTTAACACATACACATAAACTTATTTAAATAGTATGGGAGCTTCTCTCTCATTTAAATTGTGATCCTAAGTAATTCAAATAGAGGTACTGACCTTGGTCTAATAATCCTCATGCTTGGTTACTTAGAGACATTAAATCATTTCCATGCTAGTATTAAAATGCATGAGGTGTAGCACCTCATTTAAATTCAACTCTCAAATAATAGATATGAGTGTAGACCTTGGTCAACCTATACTCATACCTTATTATTATTTGGCGAGATTAAATCTTAAGAAGATTCAATGAGAGGAAATTATTTCCTCCAAAGCATTAAATAGCTATACTAATAAATAATTATAATGAGAGGAATTTATTTTTCACAATAAAACCAAGTAAATCACCATGCTAAATAGGATGTGATGTTAGCATAGGCTTGTGTGAATCTTTGGTGTGTTTAGTCTAGCATGCAAGTTTGGGTGGTGATTGTATCCTCGTATTCGTTTATAGACGCTAGTACCGAAGGCTACGAAGGGGACGACGAGAACATCTACGGAGAAGAAGGAGGAACATTTTGATCCATACACCAACCAAGGCAAGCTAGACTAATGCAAGTTATAATGTTGCAAGCTAATATTCTTGCAAGATACCCTAAGGCAAAGCTCTACAAGAGCAAGGCCTCATCCCCTTTTATTTATGCTTAATGATCCTAGCCCAAGTTTTTACCTTACAAGTTTTTGACTTTGGTTTATCAATGCTTTACTTGATTTTAATTATCAAAGTTACTTTTTGATTCATAACTCACTTTGTTTAGTTATGGAGTAGTGCAAGAGTATCAAACTTAGCCTAGAGCAATCCAGGTTACTTAGCACCCCTCATAACTAGTTGCTAGTGCTAAAGATTAAAATTGACTATTAGAGATGGGAACTTGTGAAAACCAATGACTTTAAAAACCTTGGAATGATGAGTCATTCTATTGAAAGATTTTGAAGGTGAATATGACTGGTGAATGACTTGGTGAATTTTACGAAAACTGATGGTTGGGTTCGGATGCGATACCATTCCAATTTACAAGTACCCCCACAGTACCTGATTATGGGTAGGGCTTAACTGGAAGTTTATGTGTCTTAGTATGGGTTCCCTCTAAACAAGCGTCATCGGGGTTATGCCAAAAGCTGCCTCCACAACACAAAAGAAACGACGTTAAAGATGAGGTGAATGTCCGGCCCAAGCCTCGTGCAGTTCCCGGCTGACGATCTGTCTTCACCGGGAGGCCAAGCTCATGGGGAGAGGTGCCTATACTAGGATATGTAAGTGAAAGGTTATGGTTGATGATCCGCGTACTGAGTTACGATTATTCAGGGTTACCCCTGACGGATGTAATCAAAAGTTGTGGCACAAGTGTACCACCTCTGCAGAGTGTAAACCTATTCGAATAGCCGCGTCCACGGGTAAGGACGGTTGGAAAGGCCATACTGTTCCGTCATCAGACCATTTTCAAAAATGTGACATATGACTTGTGTTTTAAATTTTGAAAGGTGAATAGTGAATTTGAATTAAATCACAACCGAGTTGTGGGAATGACACTAATGTTCCCACTTGAGTTAGTCTAGTGATTCAAGCATCTTTACTAAATGTTTATGAAATAAACTTGGCTTTATGCAAATAAACCTAGAGCTTAGTATCCCCTTACTAAAATTGATAGTGCTTACACTAGTATTAGTTTGCGAGTACTTTAAAAGTACTCATGGCTTTGTCCCTGGCTATTCAAATGGCCAGACTTTGAAGGGGAACAACAGTACGAGGAAGATGGACAGCAGGACGTCTACGACAACTAGGACTACTCCTGACGTCAAGCGTTGGCCTGTGGATTAGATAGCCACTACTACTTCGCTTCCGCTATTTGTGATGTTCGTTGATCAATAGATCAACTACTATTGTAATATTGGATCATGTGATCTACCCTTGTAAGACGATTATGTGTTGTAATAAATGATGACTCTATGATATTCAACTATTATGTCTCGCAACAACAATATTCCTGGGATTGCGATGTATGGCATAATAGGCATCTGGACTTAAAAATCCGGGTGTTGACATGTCAACACAAAGTAATATGATGAATGCAAATAAGCACGCATGTAAGAATCAATGCATAGTTGACACAGGTGTTTGCTTCTAAGATAGAAAGGAGTAGGTAAACTGACTCAACATAAAGTAAAAGAAAGGCCCTTCGCAGAGGGAAGCAGGGATTAAATCATGTGCTAGAGCTTTTTAAATTTTAGAATCATATAGAGAGTATAAAAGTAAAGTTTTGAGAGGTGTTTGTTGTTGTCAACGAATGGTAGTGGGCACTCTAACCCCCTCATCAAACAGACCTTCAAAGAGCGGCTCCCATGAAGGACGTTATCTCTACCAGCAAGGTAGATCATCCCTCTTCTCTTTTGTTTACACATGTACTTTAGTTTTATTTATGGTTGACACTCCTCCCAACCTTTTGCTTACACAAGCCATGGCTAACCGAATCCTCGGGTGCCTTCCAACATTCACATACCATGAAGGAGTGTCTATTTGCAAAATTAAGTTGCTTACTGATGAATCAGGGCAAAACATGTGAAGAGAATTATTAATGAAAGTTAATTAATTGGGGCTGGGAACCACGTTGCCAGCTCTTTTTGCAAAATTATTGGATAAGCGGATGAAGCCACTAGTCCATTGGTGAGAGTCTGCCCAACAAGATTGAAAGATAAAACACCACATACTTCCTCATGAGCTATAAAACATTGACACAAATAAGAGATAATAACTTTTGAATTGTTTAAGCACATGAAGTATTTACTGTGAATGGCAGAAAAATACAACATAGTAGGTAGGTATGGTGGACACACATGGCATAGGTTTTAGCTCAAGGTTTTGGATGCACGAGAAGCATTCCCTCTCAGTACAAGGCTTTGGCTAGCAAGGTTGTTTGAAGCAAACACAAGTATGAATCGGTACAGCAAAACTTACATAAGAACATATTGCAAGCATTATAAAACTCTACACTGTTTTCCTTGTTGCTCAAACACTTTTACCAGAAAATATCTAGACCTTAGAGAGACCAATCATGCAAACCAAATTTCAACAAGCTCTACGGTAGTTATCCACTAATAGGTTTAAACTACATGGTGCAAGAGCTTAATCATGATCTACTTGAGAGCTCAAAACAATTGCCAAGTATCAAATTATCCAAGACAATATGAGGCATTTTCTGTTTCCAACCAAATAACAATAAGTGCAATAGCTTCCAACCTTTGTCATGACCATTAAAAGTAAAACGAAGAACACCGAGTGGTCATATGAAAAAGCGGAGCGTGTCTCTCTCCCACACAAGGATTGCTAGGATCCGATCTTATTCAAACAAAAACAAAAATAAAAACACACAGACGCTCCAAGTAAAGCACATAAGATGTGACCGAATAAAAATATAGTTTCACTAGAGGTGACCTGATAAGTTGTTGATGAAGAAGGGGATGCCTTGGGCATCCCCAAGCTTAGACGCTTGATTCTTCTTGAAATATGCAGGGATGATCCACGGGGGCATCCCCAAGCTAGACTTTTCACTCTTCTTGATCATATATCCTCCTCCTCTCTTGACCCTTGAAAACTTCCTTCACACCAAACTTCTCATAAACTTCATTAGAGGGGTTAGTACTCAAAAAAAACTTTAATCCACTTTAGTCCTGTAGTGACACATTGCAAGAACTCAATAAAACATTAGCTACAGCTCTCCACGTCTAGAAAGCCTTACTTAAAGTCCACAAGAGACAATGCAAAAAACAGAGACAGAATCTGTCAAAACAGAACAGCCAGTAAAGACGAATTTTTTAGAGGTACTTCCGTTGCTCAAATCAGAAAACTCAAAACTAATGAAAGTTGCGTACATATCTGAGGAACACGCATGAAAATTTGCAGATTTTTCTGAGTTTCCTACAGAGAGACCTACTCAAATTCTTGACAGATAGAAATCTGTGTCTGCGCAGAAATCCAAATCTAGTATCAACCTTATATTAGAGACTTTACTTGGCACAACATTGCAATAAAATAAAGATAAGGAGAGGTTTCTACAGTAGTAACAACCTCCAAGACACAACAAAACAGTAGAAAAATAAAGACATGGGTTATCTCCCAAGAAGTGCTTTCTTTATAGCCATTAAGATGGGCTCAGCAATTTTAATGATGCTCACATAAGGATGAAAGTTGAAGCAAAGAGAGCATCAAAAAGCAAGTATGAAACAAATTTAAGTCTAACCAACTTCCTATGCATAGGAATCTTGTACACAAATAAATTCATGGAGAACAAAGTGACAAGCATAGGAAGATAAAACAAGAGTAACTTCAAAAGTTTCAGCATATAGAGAGGTGTTTTAGTACCATGCAAATTTCTACAACCATATTTTCCTCTCTCATAATAATTTTCAGTAGCTTTATGAATAAACTCAACAATATAACTATCACATAAAGCATGTTTTTCATGATCCATAAACACATAATTTTTATCAAGCTCAAAAATAGTGGGATTAAAACTTTCAAACTCACTTTTATCAATAATATAACAAGATGATTGATCAATCTCAAAAGATATGGGACTCCTAGATAAAGTCAAGACCTCTCCAATCCCATTTTCATTAGTAGTACAATTAATATTATCAAGTAACATAGGACCATCATCTAGAGATTTATCATAAACATTTGCCAAGCAAAACTCTTTAGTACCATGCATTTCGACATCAGGCACAAACAAAGCATTATCATAAGATTTATTAAAATAGCATAGATTATCATAGATAACAGTAGCATAATTATTCTCACAAGTTTTACTCATAGGGAATATTTCAAGAGAATCCACAGGAACATAACATTCATCCTCCTTTGGTAAGCATGGAGGACAATCAAATAGTGTAAGAGATAAAGAGTTACTCTCATTAGAAGGTTGGCATGGGTAGCTAATCCATTCTTCCCCCTTTTGTTCATCACTCTCCTCTTCTTTTTCATCCAATGAGCTTTCAGGTTCATCAATCTCCTCCTCTTTTTCATCCAATGAGCTTTCAGGTTCATCAACTTCTTCTTTCACAGGTTCCTGCAATATGTGAGTGCATTCTTGTGCATTAATGAGTCTCTCTTTATAATCAATGATATAAGGATTATCGCTGTAACTTTCTATGCAAAAATTAAGGATAGAAGAGACATAATCTTTAAGGTCCTTACAAGCAACACAAGTTTCATAATTTTTAGCCATGAACGATTCGATCTCAGAAGCTCCCATAAATAAAGCAAATTGTTCTACTTCTTCGAACCCAAGATGAATATAGTTATTCCAATTATAGTTCATAATTAAAACTTCTTCACTAAAGCCACATTGGAATTTAAGATGTTTAGTATCCTGTTTAGAGCAACAGTTTATATCATGGAGTTTAAGCAAGATTTTAGCAATTGTATTCATTTTTTTTATCACAGCACTCTTGACTTTACCCGTTCTTGATTCTCTATAATTATTATATAATTCTATAAGCTCCAAATAGGTTGTGGGTTCTCCCATAACAACAGTTTTTAATTTTTAGGTTTTTCAAATTTATATGGATTTTTGGGTATATGATAAAAGTAAAACAAAACAAAAACAAACTAGACAAAAGTAAACTAAGCAAAATAATACTAGACAGAAATAAACTAAGCACAAATAAACTAGACAAAAGTAAACTAAGCAAAACAAAATAAAATTAAATTAAAAACAGAGGGAGAGAGATAGAGTGTACTCCCCAGGTGAACTTATGAGTAGAGCTATGCCTCCCCGGCAACGGCGCCAGAAAATAGTCTTGATAACCCACAAGTATAGGGGATCGCAACAGTCTTCGAGGGAAGTAAAACCCAAATTTATTGATTCGACACAAGGGGGGTAAAGAATACTTATAAGCCTTAACAACTGAGTTGTCAATTCAGCTGCACCTGGAAAAGCACTAGTAACAGGGGTGATGTGAAAGCAGCAGTAATATGAGAGCAATAGTAACATTAACACAGCAGCAGTAACAATAACACAGCGGCAATGGCACCAGAAAATAGTTGATACTACTTCCAATGTCATATAGGAACGAGTATATGATGATGAGAGATGGACCGGGATTCCCAGCTATCTACACTAGTGGTAACTCTCCAATAACAAGTGACAAGTGTTGGGTGAACAAATTACAGTTGGGCAATTGATAGGATTGAAATAGCATTAAGACAGAACATCAATTTATTAATCATGTAGGCATGTTTTCCATATATAGTCATACGTGCTCGCAATGAGAAACTTGCATAACATCTTTTGTCCTACCAGCCGGTGGCAGCCGGACCTCAAGGGAATCTACTGGTAATTAAGGTACTCCTTTTAATAGAGCACCGGAGCAAAGCATTAACACTTGGTGAACCCATGTGATCCTCATATCTAAGCCTTCCCCTCCAGTTATCCCAGTTGTTGTCACTCTGGGGCCTCGGGTTCCGGACATAGACATGTGCAAACAACTTGTAGATACAATCTAAGCAATAAGTATAGAGCTTAAATCTAAGATCATGCCACTCGTGCACTAGTGACAAGCTTTAAACACAACAAGATTGCAGCAACAATAACTTCACAAACTTATAGATAGACTGATCATAATGTAACAATTCATCGGATCCCAACAAACACAACACCGATTACATCAGATGAATCTCAATCATGTAAGGCAGCTCATGAGATCATTGTATTCAAGTGCATGGGATAGAGAGTACCAACTAGCTACTGCTAGAACCCGTAGTCCATGGGGGAACTACTCACGGAGCATGATGGAGGCGGTGGCATCGATGGAGATGGTTGATACGTCTCCGACGTATCGATAATTTCTTATGTTCTATGCCATATTATTGATGATACCTACATGTTTTATGCACACTTTATGTCATATTCGTGCATTTTCTGGAACTAACCTATTAACAAGATGCCGAAGTGCCAGTTGTTGTTTTCTCGCTGTTTTTGGTTTCGTAAATCCTAGTAACGAAATATTCTCGGAATTGGACGAAACGAAGACCCGGGGGCCTATTTCGCCACGAACCTTCCGGAAGACCGAAGAGCATACGAAGTGGGGCCACGAGGTGGCCAAACCACATGGCGGCGCGGCCAAGGGGGGGCCCGCGCCGCCCTGTGGTGTGGGCCCCTCGTCGGCCCCCGACTCTGCCCTTCCGCCTACTTAATGCCTCCGTCGCGAAACCCCTGAGGCGAAAAACCACGATACGGAAAACCTTCCAGAGACGCCGCCGCCGCCAATCCCATCTCGGGGGATTCTCGGAGATCTCCTCCGGCACCCCGCCGGAGAGGGGATTCATCTCCCGGAGGACTCTACGCCGCCATGGTCGCCTCCGGAGTGATGAGTGAGTAGTTCACCCCTGGACTATGGGTCCATAGCAGTAGCTAGATGGTTGTCTTCTCCTCATTGTGCTTCATTGTTGGATCTTGTGAGCTGCCTAACATGATCAAGATCATCTATCCGTAATACTCTATGTTGTGTTTGTCGGGATCCGATGGATAGAGAATACCATGTTATGTTAATTATCAAGTTATTACATATGTGTTGTTTATGATCTTGCATGCTCTCCGTTACTAGTAGAGGCTCGGCCAAGTTTTTGCTCTTAACTCCAAGAGGGAGTATTTATGCTCGATATTGGGTTCATGCCTCGCATTGACACCGGGACGAGTGACGGAAAGTTCTAAGGTTGTGCTGTGTCTGTTGCCACTAGGGATAAAACATTGCCGCTATGTCCGAGGATGTAGTTGTTGATTACATTACGCACCATACTTAATGCAATTGTCTCGTTGCTTTGCAACTTAATACCGGAGGGGGTTCGGACGATAACCCGAAGGTGGACTTTTTAGGCATAGGTGCGACTTGGATGGCGGTCTATGTACTTTGTCGTAATGCCCAATTAAATCTCACTATACTTATCATGACATGTATGTGCATTGTTATGCTCTCTCTATTTGTCAATTGCCCGACTCGTAATTTGTTCACCCAACATGCTTTTATCTTATGGGAGAGACACCTCTAGTGAACTCGTGGACCCCGGTCCATTCTTTAATACTCGAAATACAAATCTGCTGCAATACTTGTTTTTACTGTTTTCTCTCGCAAACAATCATCTTCCACACAATACGGTTAATCCTTTGTTACAGCAAGCTCGGTGAGATTGACAACCTCACCGTTTCGTTGGGGCAAAGTACTTTGGTTGTGTTGTGCAGGTTCCACGTTGGCGCCGGAATCCCTGGTGTTGCGCCGCACTACATCCCGCCGCCATCAACCTTCAACGTGCTTCTTGGCTCCTCCTGGTTCGATAAACCTTGGTTTCTTTCTCGAGGGAAAACTTGCTGCTGTGCGCATCATACCTTCCTCTTGGGGTTCCCCAACGAACGTGTGAAATACACGCCATCAAGCTCTTTTTCCGGCGCCGTTGCCGGGGAGATCAAGACACGCTCGCAAGGGGAGTCTCCACTTCTCAATCTCTTTACTTTGTTTTTGTCTTGCTTTATTTTATTTACTACTTTGTTTGCTGCATTATATCAAAACACAAAAAAATTAGTTGCTAGTTTTACTTTATTTACTCGTCTTGTTTGCTATATCAAAAACACAAAAAAATTAGTTTACTTGCATTTACTTTATCTAGTTTGCTTTATTTACTACTGCTAAAATGGCCAACCCTGAAAATACTAAGTTGTGTGACTTCACTAGCACAAATAATAATGATTTCCTATGCACACCTATTGCTCCACCTGCTACTACAGCAGAATTCTTTGAAATTAAACCTCGCTTTACTTAATCTTGTTATGCGAGAGCAATTTTCTCGGTGTTAGTTCCGATGATGCCGCTGCCCATCTCAATAATTTTGTTGAACTATGTGAAATGCAAAAATATAAAGATGTAGATGGTGACATTATAAAATTAAAATTGTTTCCTTTCTCATTAAGAGGAAGAGCTAAAGATTGGTTGCTATCTCTCGCCTAAGAATAGTATTGATTCCTGGACTAAATGCAAGGATGCTTTTATTGGTAGATATTACCCCCTGCTAAAATTATATCTTTGAGGAGTAGCATAATGAATTTTAAACAATTGGATAATGAACATGTTGCTCAAGCTTGGGAAAGAATGAAATCTCTGGTTAAAAATTGCCCAACCCATGGACTCGACTACTTGGATGATCATCCAAACCTTCTATGCAGGACTAAATTTTTCTTCGCGGAATTTATTGGATTCAGCTGCTGGAGGTACCTTTATGTCCATCACTCTTGGTGAAGCAACAAAGCTTCTTGATAATATGATGGTTAATTACTCTGAATGGCACACGGAAAGAGCTCCACAAGGTAAGAAGGTAAATTCTGTTGAAGAATCCTCTTCCTTGAATGATAAGGTTGATGCTATTATGTCTATGCTTGCGAATGATAGGACTAATTTTGATCCTAATAATGTTCCACTAGCTTCATTGGTTGCCCAAGAAGAACATGTTGATGTAAACTTCATTAAAAATAATAATTTCAACAACAATGCTTATCGGAACAATTCTAGTAATAACTATAGGCCATATCCTTATAATAATGGTAACGGTTATGCTAATTCTTATGGGAATTCTTACAACAATAATAGGAATACACCCCCTGGACTTGAAGCTATGCTTAAAGAATTTATTAGTACACAAACTGCCTTTAACAAATCTGTTGAGGAAAAGCTCAATAAAATTGATATTCTTGCTTCTAGAGTTGATAGTCTTGCCTCCGATGTTGATCTTTTGAAATCGAAAGTTATGCCTAATAGGGATATTGAAAATAAAATTGTTACTACAGCAAATGCCATCCAAGTTAGAATTAATGAGAATATAAGATTAATGGCTGAACTGCAGTGCTAGGTGGGATAGAGAAGAAAATGAAAAACTAGCTAAAGAGGAAAATGTAGCTAAAGTTTGGACTATTACCACCACTAGCAATGCTAATGATTCCCATGTTGCTGCACCTCCTACTATCAATGGTAAAATAATTGGTGTTGGCAATGCTTCTACTCCTAGTGCAAAGCGCGCAAAATTACCCGAAACTGCTAAAACTGCTGAAACTGCTTGTGATAAAACTGCTGAAATTTTTTCCAACCTTGGGGATGATAATCCCATTGCCTTAGATTGTAATGATTTAGATTTTGATGATTGCCACATCTCTGAAGTTATAAAGTTCTTACAAAAACTTGCTAAAAGTCCTAATGCTAGCACTCGTAAACTTGGCTTTCACAAAACATATTACAAATGCTCTCATAAAAGCTAGAGAAGAGAAACTAAAACTTGAAACTTCTATTCCTAGAAAGCTAGAGGATGGTTGGGAGCCCATCATTAAAATGAGAGTCAAAGATTTTGATTGTAATGCTTTATGTGATCTTGGTGCAAGTATTTCTGTTATGCCTAAAAAGGTCTATGATATGCTTGACTTGCCACCATTGAAAAATTGTTATTTGGATGTTAATCTCGCTGATAATGCTAAAAAGAAACCTTTGGGGAAAGTTGATAATGTTCATATTATGGTTAACAATAACCTTGTCCCCGTTGATTTTGTTGTCTTGGATATTGAATGCAATGCATCTTGCCCCATTATATTGGGAAGACCTTTTCTTCGAACCGTTGGTGCTACTATTGATATGAAGGAAGGTAATATTAAATATCAATTTCCTCTCAAGAAAGGTATGGAACACTTCCCTAGAAAGAGAATGAAGTTACCTTATGATTCTATTATTAGAACAAATTATGATGTTGATGCTTCATCTTTTGATGTTACTTGAGTTACACTTTCGCGCCTAGCTGAAAGGCGTTAAAGAAAAGCGCTTATGGGAGACAACCCATGTTTTTACTACAGTATTTTTGTTTTATATTTGTGTCTTGGAAGTTGTTTACTACTGTAGCAACCTCTCCTTATCTTAGTTTTGAGTTTTGTTGTGCCAAGTAAAGTCTTTGATGGTAAAGTAAGTACTAGATTTGGATTACTGCGCAGTTCCAGATTTCTTTGCTGTCACGAATCTGGGTCTACCTCCCTGTAGGTAGCTCAGAAAATTAAGCCAATTTACGTGCATGATCCTCAGATATGTACGCAACTTTCATTCAATTTGAGCATTTTCATTTGAGCAAGTATGGTGGCCTAATAAAATCCATCTTTACGGACTGTTCTGTTTTGACAGATTCTGCCTTTTTATTTCGCATTGCCTCTTTCGCTATGTTGGATGAATTTCTTTGATCCATTAATGTCCAGTAGCTTTATGCAATGTCCAGAAGTGTTAAGAATGATTTTGTCACCTCTGAACATGTGAATTTTTATTATGCACTAACCCTCTAATGAGTTGTTTCGAGTTTGGTGTGGAGGAAGTTTTCAAGGATCAAGAGAGGAGTATGATGCAATATGATCAAGGAGAGTGAAAGCTCTAAGCTTGGGGATGCCCCGGTGGTTCACTCCTGCATATTTTAAGAAGACTCAAGCGTCTAAGCTTGGGGATGCCCAAGGCATCCCCTTCTTCATCGACAACATTATCGGGTTCCTCCCCCGAAACTATATTTTTATTCCGTCACATCTTATGTACTTTGCTTGGAGCGTCGGTTTGTTTTTGTTTTTTGTTTTGTTTGAATAAAATGGATCAGCATTCACTTTATGGGAGAGAGACACGCTCCGCTGTAGCATATGGACAAATATGTCCTTAGGCTCTACTCATAGTATTCATGGCGAAGTTTCTTCTTCGTTAAATTGTTATATTGTTGGAATTGGAAAATGCTACATGTAGTAACTCTAAAATGTCTTGGATAATTTGATACTTGGCAATTGTTGTGCTCATGTTTAAGCTCTTGCATCATATACTTTGCACCCATTAATGAAGAAATACTTAGAGCTTGCTAATTTGGTTTGCATATTTGGTTTCTCTAGAGTCTAGATAACATCTAGTATTGAGTTTTGAACAACAAGGAAGACGGTGTAGAGTCTTATAATGTTTACAATATGTCTTTTATGTGAGTTTTGCTGCACCGTTCATCCTTGTGTTTGTTTCAAATAACCTTGCTAGCCTAAACCTTGTATCGAGAGGGAATACTTCTCATGCATCCAAAATACTTGAGCCAACCACTATGCCATTTGTGTCCACCATACCTACCTACTACATGGTATTTATCCGCCATTCCAAAGTAAATTGCTTGAGTGCTACCTTTAAAATTCCATCATTCACCTTTGCAATATATAGCTCATGGGACAAATAGCTTAAAAACTATTGTGGTATTGAATATGTACTTATGCACTTTATCTCTTATTAAGTTGCTTGTTGTGCGATAACCATGCTTCGGGGACGCCATCAACTATTCTTTGTTGAATATCATGTGAGTTGCTATGCATGTCCGTCTTGTCTCGAAGTAAGAGAGATTTACCACCTTAATGGTTGGAGCATGCATATTGTTAGAGAAGAGCATTGGGCCGCTAACTAAAGCCATGATTCATGGTGGAAGTTTCAGTTTTGGACACATATCCTCAATCTCATGTGTCGAATCAATAAATTGGTGTCACATACTTCTGCATCGAAGACTGTTGCGATCCCCTATACTTGTGGGTCCATCATTGTTCTAGCATGGATATTTTATTTGAGAATGCTTCCCAATTGTGTAATCCAAAGTGCGAAGCTTACTCCTTGTATTATGTGGCATGGAGGTACCCCATTCGTGAATACTTGGTTTAAACATGTCATTGCAAAGATCCGTTAGTGCCAAGCTACTTAGGACACGGTCGTGCACTCTTCTTATACTTATGTATGAGATTATGCAATTTGCAAGCTATAATGTACAGAACTCATATGCTTTACGACAACAGTCGACAAATATTTGTTTCATGCTTTCAACATCTAAGCTGCTAGCACATAATACCTAGTAGTCTTTCTTTCTCTTTTTTATACTTTCCACTTTGATCTTTTGTCCAGCCTTTAAGAAATTTTCTTATGTGCCTAAGTTTATTCAACCAAACATTCATTGGATTCAAACCGTGCAGTTGGCCCCATCTTGGTTGGTTATTCTGTACCCACATGATATTCTAATTTGCTTCTAGCTTACTGAAACTTAACGAAATCCATACAGACCTGACACAAAATGTTAAGTTCTCGTTTCAAACTACTCCACTTTATTCTTAGATTACTGCACTCTTGCTGATGTATTTTTAATTTAGTGACAGTCTGTGATATGCCTCTAAACAACACTAGATATAATTCTTGTTGGTGGAGATATACATGTACGATCAGCAGATTTATATGTATGTTGGTTGAAATGGCTAGAGATGCAGCCTCCATTGGATCACAAAAGCTGGCATAGAGATGCAGATTAATTTTTTTTATTAAAGACAACCTAATAGCCACCCTAATAGCTAACCCATTGTATGGCTCAGGCTCTAGAATGGCTTTAGCTGACATGGCATGCCTATAGAGCCAGAAGCTGGCTCTCTTATTGTTCTTGCTCTTACAAGATAACTTCCAACCCCATCCAGCTTGATCTCATCCCGTACCCCATCTCCTCTCGCACCCGCGCGGCGGCGCCGCGCCGGGCGGCCCCCAACGACTCCCCTCCTTCTCCTCCCCACAGGCTCCCCTCCTCCCGTCGCTGCCGACTGAGGTGCCGCCGGGCAAAGCCCTAGAGGCGTGGCGGCGGCAGCGGACTTCCTCGGCCACGACATCCGTGGGGGCGCGGGTTCGCGTCTCCGTCGGCGGTGATCCGCATCGGGCTGTCGACGGCAGTGCCATGGAGCGGCGGCGACCAGAGGAGGGAGAGGATCTCCATCGTTTGGTGGGCGGCGACGGTGGTTCGGGTCTGATCTGGGTCCTAGTGGGCTCGGGTGGGTTGTGATCTTACTGCTGCGGTCACAACGATGCCGGCTTCGTGCAAGTTTCTGGGTTCCTTCCGAGGCACGAGGACGTCATGGGCGATTGTCCTTGGCATGGTGGTGGCGGCCTCCTCCTTCGCGGGAGGTGGTCGGCTGGTTGCCGGGGTGGCGGATCACGAGATCCGTCTACTCCGGCGATGAAGATCTAGTCGACGACGAGCTAGCGGTGTAGGGGTCACCGGTGAAAACCGCGCCCTAACATCGTTCTTGGCGGATGATGGCGGCGGCTATTGGCGTCGTTCCCTTGCGAAGGCATCATCTTTGCTGGCCTCTCCGCTGGCTCTTGCCGAGTTGGGGACTAGCGGCTGTCGGTGAAAACCGTGCCACGATTGGCGGGCGGTGGAGGCGTTAAGCGTCGCTTCCTTCTTGAAGGCATTATTGTTACAGTCTGCGGCTACTCACTCGTGCTGCTCCGGGGGAAACCCTAGATCCAGGTCTCCCGAATCGGATGATGACGGTGCTTCCTGCGTCGTTCTACCTCTTGGGGCATCATTTTTGGAGCAACAACTGGATGGAGGTGGATCTTTGGTGGAGTGGTGTTCATCTACCATGTTGACGTTGATGATTCTCGGCGGCGTACAGCTGCAGGGTATCGAAGATGGGCGCGGACCGCAGGACACATGCACGATGGTGGAGCTGTCTGGCGTCATGGTGACATCGACGACAGGTCTGGCAAGGTCAATGCGGTGATCCCTCTTGAAGATGGGTGCGAGGAAGACGGCGGTAGCGATTTCTGTGGTGTGTGTGTTGGCGTGCGCTCAGAGTCTGCTTAACTGGATGTGCTTCTCACCTGCTATTGGGCGGATTGGGAAGGCATTTGGTTGTTTGGATGATCTGAGTTGGTGTTTTGTCACCCCCTTCATCCCTTTTTGTAGGTTTATCGAGGTGGCCTGTTGTGTGTGTGTCGCGCGGGTGGATAGTGGGGCCACGGTTTAGCTGGTAGCAGTGCCAAAAGGGGCGAGCGAGAGGACGGGGAGGAGTAGCCACACTTGGTATGTCGTTGTGGTGTTGTTTGCGTGCACCACACTAGGGTCCTTGATCTGTCGTCACCTTCATGGGCCTCATCGACGACGACCAAGGTCATACGGTGTGTACTCATCTAAGAATGTCAGCCTCCTCTCTTTATGCCCTTGGTTCTGCAAGGGCCAGCTCCATAAATCTATATCTTGTGCAAGTTGAAACAATATTATTGAGGTGCTCCATTGCCGAAATTGGGATGGCGTCCACGGATGGCGATGCCACACGGTATGTACTCTTCTATCCTTTTTGTTCTATGGTCGATGTGCACTATGTAATTCGTCGAGACTAACTTTTTTCATCTTTAATCACCGGGGAGGCACATATCTTCTGTATGTTCGGATCACGATCTGTTTGGTTGAGTGATCCAGATCGCGACATCACCCAGGAGAACTACAACATCCATCAAGACCGGAGGTCCACTTACCTAACTCCTCCTCCAGACCCCACACATATGACACAACTCACACAGGACACTCAGCAGGACCAAGGCTACATGGTTCCACCCCATCACCGTCATCCACCGATAGAGGGATATTTGCCTTCACCTTTTTAGGTTGGACCTCCACCTCGGCATAGAGGAAGGAACCGTCCTCATAGAGATGACTGATAGTTCACTCTATGGATCAAACATATTACTATTACTATTATATATGACACATGTATGACATTTGTCTGATAGTTCACTCTATGGATGAGACATATTTCTATTACTATCTGCAATGTTTGCGAGAGATATATTATTACTATTTCGCACAAGTGTTCAACAAGTATTTCAAATTCAAGTGCAAGCGAGAAATAAGATGCAGCTGACATAAAGATACATCTGTACTAGCAATAGAACACTTTGAATTAAACGCTCCCAACGCTACATTCCCTTGATCTTGCATTTTGTTGATCAAACACTTTTGCCCTTGGTGCTCGGCATGAAGTCACCGTCGGAGTCGATGTCTGCCGGTGCAACACTCTTACCCTTCAACGGTCATCTCTCTTGACTTTGCTGCTCAACATTAGTCATAGTTAGAGTCGTCATTTGCCGGTGCAACACTCTTTCCCTTCGAGGGAGCGACGCTCTTGACCTTGGAGGAGGTAGCTCTCTTTCCATTGCTGCTCGGCATGAAGTTGTCGTCGGAGTCGACCCTCGTTGGTGCACCACTCTTCCCCTTCAAGGGGTAGTGTTCTTGCCCTTCTAAGAGGAGGCCCTCTTGCCCTTTCTGTTCCTCATGAAGAGATCATCTTCTTCCCTGCTTGACTAAGCCCATTTGATATGCCACTTCGCGAGTACCTCTCTTTCCCAGGCATTCATGGGTTTTTGCTTGTGAAACCTTCCTTGCAATCTCAAAAAAAATCTTGCTACATTTATGTCACAATCCAACCAGGCATACATGCATCTGTAGAAAAATCTAACATACCTTGACAATGAGGGTGACATTACTGAGGAGATCCTGGAGATAATCTATCTTGTTGTCATGAATAAGTGAGCAAGCACATGAACAAAAGAGGTCCAGCCATACACTTGTTTAAACTACGATTCCCAAGAGGAGGCATCTTGGATAGAATATGCTCGGCATGAACAAAGGAATGACGATGGAATATTATATGACGCGAGGAGGAGCAATGGCGGGAAATCTTGGCAGGAGAAAATCGCGGGAGATCTTGGGCTGGAGAATTGGTGGGAAATCTTTGGCAGGAAAATTAGGCGGGAAATCTTGGGCTAGATGAATTGGCGGGAAGTTGCACGCAGGAAAACTTATGCAGGAAAATAATACATCATTACACAGTACGACTTGAATTTAGATACACACCTATAGTACAACTTAAATAAAGATACACCGCTACACCAAAAACTTAAATTAAGATACATGGATGTTAGCACAGAAATCTAGAGGTCATGAGTGTAGCATGGCCATTTTCTAGTCTTTTCACCACATTCTTCCGCTTCCTTCGCCTCAGCATCTATTTTCTCTTTTGCAGCCTGCCCCCCTCACGGAGCTCCTTGCGCACCCGTTCCTTCTCATCCAACTTCGCCTTCTCCTCCGCGAGTCTCTTCCCCCAGTCATCAAGCCAACATCCTTGTTTCCCGTGATGGTTTTTCAGCCATCTCTCTCGTGCTGCTTTCACCTTTGTAACATCCTCCTCCTCCTCCTCCTCCTTGAAGTCGGCCCATTAACGATAATGCCTATCATGATTCTCTTTGGCCGCCCATGTCAATCCAATGGTACCAGATGCAGATTGGTGGAGGAGACTACAACAAAAATAAGAACGTTACTTCAAACAAAAATGGAAGGAACAATATGTCTATTCCCCTTGCGTACAACATACTGGAGGACTAGGTTACGCTGAGCGTGACGGTGCATCATGATCATAGTTGGCATAAATGAAAAACTTCATGCCAAACTTGTGAGAGAAATATTCCAACTCCTTCACCTTCGCAAGATCACCGCACCAACAACGCTCTGCTTGCATCCGTGGGGGCATACTTGCATCCTTCTTCTTCCGGGGCCCGAAGTCCTGGTCCGATAAAGGCACACTCATGGCGGCAAAGAGTTGCCGATATTAGAAAAGAGAGAGAAACAATAGTACTTCCAAACAATCTGGCGGTTCAGTTTTTTTATGGATGAACGACGAGATAAATCGGTGGGAAATGTTGGTGGGAAAGAGGTTGGCGGGAAAGCGGTGGCGGGACTGAGCTTGGTGGGATGGCTTGGCAAGAGAAGGATTGCAGGAAATGGTTGCGGAAGGGGGAAAACAGCAAAAAAAAAACTCGGGTGCGCGTAGCTCGACCACGGAAATGGGGTGCGCCAAGCCCAACCACCGGAATCGGGTGTGCCTAGCCCGATGGGTTCCTATCGAGGAAGCCTTGCCTGACAGGCTGTAGTTGGCCACGTGTTTCCAAATTGGTGCCCAGCCTGCTCTGCACAAAGTCTGGCCCACGGGATCTGGACTACTCGGGGAAGCATAGCCTGATCTACACATCTCTGGAAAGACCTACCTGACGCAGTATTATTTCTGATGAAGTTTATAAACGAGTATTATTCATGGAATGAAGAAAAAATTATTATTTAAAAAAATATTTTTTCTATGCTTACAGTGGTTTTAATTTGATGTTCCAAATATCAAACATTCAAATTTAGACAAATCTAAAACATCCTTTATGGAATGAAGGTAGAATTTTTTTTAAGTTGGTCAAAGTTAAAACCAACGGATGGTTGATGTCCGTCTGGCGCAAACCACTTCGCCCCTCCACCTCTCCCGGCGGTGGCGACCAGATTTTATCTCCACCGAAGTGGGTGTTGGGCCCCTCTCCCTCTGCATGCTGCTCCGGTGACAGGAGGGGGAAGGGACCTCCTTCCTCCATTCTGTAGTTAGGGGTGGTGGGATCGATCTGCGTCCGGATGAACAAATCTGCCTCAAATCCACTCCCACACCACGGCCAAGTTCACAACGGCGTCTCGTAGTTGTTGACAAGGTGCGGTCCTTCAGATCGTCGACTTGGTCTTCTCATCGTTTTTGGATCTGAAGATATCTGATTCTCGACGTGTCGGTGGTGTTCATCGTTGTCCATAACAACGCTGGGGGCCGAGTGAGGTGAATGCTCTGGAACAAGGATGTTCGTCTTGATGTGGTGGGTATGTCATTGTTCCCCAACTTCGTCGATGGGATGCGCTTGACGTTGGTCCAAGAAAGCACGTGAATGTCCCAAGGTCGACGTGCCACAAAAATATGCGCCTCACTGCTTGCAGCGGGCATGTTCACGACTGACAAATACTTGTTCGTGATGATGTTATGTTGGACTCGCAATGTTGGAGGTTCGTCGTGTCTTCCAGCACGCGTCTAGGCGGCATTGTAGTTTTGCGGTGGCTGCTAGCTTTGTTAGGTGTAGGTTTTTCTAGCTTTTACGAGTCTATCTGCAAAGTTTTTAGGACAACTGTTTTCTCATGTTTGGTTTGTTAGTTTTCATGTAACTTGATTTTCTATTATTAATGAAATATGTGGTTGCTCTTTCAAAAATGAAGGAAAAAAACCTAGAAAGTAGAAATACACTTATTTGTAAACAGAGAGTGTACCCGCTAATATGCACAAATAACTATATAATCATACAAATCTTCAAGGCCTTCAGTATTGTAGAATCATATTTACACGTGACCTAAACCCAAAATTTGGATGGCGAACGTATATATGCACATTAATCATGGCCCGTCGGCGAATGAATCAATACCATGCGAGCCCCACCAGCGATCCATCTCCTCCAATGACGGGAGAACTGCGTCCTCAAGCGTGACTGCGGAACCTGTGTTAAACCCAGCGCCCCCGCCGCCCTCCACGCCGACAATGTTTCGGCTCGAACCACCACCAGCGGCCACCGCGGGCGCCGCCGTTTGGACTATGGAAGAATGGTCACACGCAGCGAGGAGGAGCTCCGCACGCGCGGCCGCGGAGTCCTTCCCGGTGAGCCTCTGTACGACGTCCTTGAAGCTGGCCTCGTCCGTGCTAACCTTCCTGGTGATGATGTGCTTCACCTGCACCTCCTGCGGCGGCGGCGGTGCCCTTGAGGAGGCGGCGCCTGTTGGTCGGCTTTCCATGTATCTATAAGTTGTCTAGCTAGAGCCTAGAGGTCAAGTCAAGCTAGCCGCAGGTAGAGTATATATACAGAAGCCGGTGCCAGTGACGGAAACATAGCTTGTCCCGGCGCACGACCAGTGGCTGGTCGATCTTCGTGTTAAGCGACAGCTAGTGAGAGAGGGACTCCGGGATGGTGGGAATCAAGAAAGGTCGCGGCTAAGTAAGTAGTGTGGGAAAAAATATCTGCCAACAAGATCACTGTGGAATGGACGAATGTACGTGCGACTGCTACTGGTCGCCTGCCGCAGGTTGTGTTTTCTGACTTGAACCTTCTTCTTCCCTGGATCGCTCGATCCATCTCGTGCAAAATGCGTCCAAATAAATATCACGAGATCGATCGATCCAGGCTACTTTTATCTCCTCGGCTCCATCCTTTTCTGCATCCAGACAGGCAAGGCAATCGCCCGTGTTTCTCACGTGACAAGCTGTGTGTGTGGAACGGCTACCAGTCAGAATTACCGTTTGAACCTTACTTAGTAGCGTCGCCATCCCGTGAAGCTGCACGGAAGCGCGCGCGCGGTGGATCGTGGGTTCGTGGCAGCGTCCATGTGGCAGCGTGGTATGAAATTCAATCCGTAGAAGATGAAAAGCCACGCGGTACGTGCGGTAAAAGATGAAAACCCACACGTTGGTCTTGATCGAGGTATTATCTCAGTGAGCTGCGGCGGTGGGGCGGCGCAGGTGTTGAGGAGCTACGGATTCACACTTGCATACCCATTTTTTGTCCCACATACATACAGTTGCTACAAGTTACGAATCATCAAATTTCTCATCATCGCAAAGACTCGGACCAACATAGAAGTCTTGAAATCACGGCGACGGGGGCAGCCAACCAAGGTCAGGTCGCTGCAAACGTACGTAAGAGTGTTTGGCCGGACCGACGTACCTCGGTGGGTAGGAATCTTCTCATTATATATGGATACAAAATATTACAAGAGTTGTATATGTATACAATACAGTATACTTATGTGACATATTCTAACACATGAAACGTATAAGACATGTCCCATGATGACAACATAGCTGATCTGAGGTTAAAAATCCAAGATCTTACCTTAATTAGTTGTGCCCGACAATAGTCATGTTGATGCATTGTTTTGTGAGGGTGTACTTTTATTTAGAGTGAAACATATGATCTATGATCGAACACGCTGTTTGTACACGGTTTTTTTCTTGGATGTGTCGCTTTAAAAAGTTCGAACTTTAGGTGTTGTCTTGGTGATGTTTGTACAGCTACTACAAGATTTAGATCTCTATAGTGAGATTTTTTTCCTTTTTAGCTTGTTTTCCTGTGTGTGTATCTGTAATTTCATTAAAGTATTACGTTGTTGCCGACGCTGAATGTAATGGGTATATTCGTAATATTAACATACCATTATAAAAATGGTTTTGCTAATTCTCAGTAAACTGAGATTTAGTTTAGAGCTCAGTAGATTCCCGAGACGTTGGATCTGTGATTGCATTAAGATTCGTGTTTTGTCTGGTTTTTGTTATCCTTAGTCCGTTCGCATGGTATGCGGGCCTGTTATCTTTTATTGGGCCTCGCTTTTGTTGTCGTACCGTTGTCCACGTCGCCTACACTACGTTCTATTCAGGCTAGAGGACCGATGATCGTCTTATCTATACCTAATAATAAAGAAAATAAGGCTTCTTGTTCGTCCGTCTGTTTTTGCCCCTGATTTTGAGGAGAAATTACAAGCAATGCCACCTTTAAGTTAAAAACGATTCGCAACGGGAAAAAAAATCCCCATGACGCCTGTTCTCCTCGAGACACCGATCCGCCGCCAAATCCCCTGCGCGGCCAGGTTCCTCGCAGACGGTACGGCTCCCACCACAGGCCGCTGCGGAACCACCATGAGTACTACCCGCTGCATGATCCTTAGGGCATCTCCAACCACGCGACCCAAACGGACGCGCTGGGCCGTCCGTTTTGGGTCGTTTGGGTCGCCGGCCGGACACGCGGATAGCGGCCCGCGTCCGCGTGTCCGTTTGGGTCGCGCGCTGCGCCCAACGCGCGGACGCATCGCATAATCCGGAAACAGGAAAATAAAAGAAAAAAAAGCAAATTTAAACGAAATTTGATTGAAACATATGCCCTATTTTGGGCAAATTTATACATAGCCCTATTTTGGGCAAATAACTAACAAAAGAAGCCCCTATATGGGCTTTTAAATTTAAACTAATATTAAAAACCCTCTATTAGGGTTTGGTCGGCGGCGCGGTGGCCGCCGGTGCGCCGCCTAGCCCCTGTGGGCGTCGTCGGCGACGTCGTCGTCGTCCACCCCGGGCGGCGACGCGCTGTTGTGGCTGGAGCGCGCCGGGGACTCCGGCCACGGAGACCACAGGGCCTCCTCCCACGGCGAGTGGGGGTCCGGAGCCACCCGGCGCTGCGCCGGCGCACGGAGCAGCGCCAGGCGCTGCTGTCTCTCCTGCCGGCGCGGCGCCCGGCCTCCCGGCGCCGCCGCCCGTCCTCCCGCCGCCGCTGCTCCCCGGCGGCGGTCCTCGTCGGCGCGGCGCCTGGCCTCCTCCCGCCGCGTCGCCTCCTCCTCCTCCCGTACCGCCTGGCTGGCCTGGGCGTAGAGCGCCCAGCCCTCCGCCTCCTCGACCTCCAGCCGCACCGCCTCCTCCATCTCGGAGGTGCGAATGGCCGCATGGAGGTGCGGCCATTGCGCCTCCTCCTCTGCCGCCGAGATCATGAGGGCGGCGCGGAGGTCCGGGTCCTCCTCCGAGGACTCCGGCTTCGGCTCGAGGAGGAGAGGCGGCGGTTGCGGCAATGCCAGGCTCAAGGCAAAATACTCCATGGACAGCAGAGGAGGAATAGGCCCATTGAGTAAATCGGAAGGTTTGACAGGCAAGCATTGATCAGCGTTAAGCGGGCAGCAGACGACATGAATCTGCCCTGCCAAGGCTCCATCTTGAGGGCAACAGCGTTTACCAATGGCTCCATCTCAGCCATGGTGATTCTACGACCACACATCGGAAAACCTAGGTAATTGAAGGGTAGGGTGCCCTGCCTACAGTTCAGAAGATTGGCCACTCTGGCCTGTTCAGTGCCCGATGCCCCCAGCACCAGGACTTCACTCTTGTGGAAGTTAATCTTCATGCCAGATAGCAGTTCGAAGCAGATAAGCAAGAATTTCAGGTTTGTGATGCCTAGCCGTGTGTTTTGAATGAGGATAACAGTATCATCCGCATATTGGAGGTGGGACACTCCCCCCTCAATCAGATGAGGGACAACCCCTTGAATATGACCTGTGTCACTAGCCCTAGACAACATCTCATCTAAGGCATCCGCAACCAGGTCAAAAAGCAGTGGGGAGATCGGGTCCCCTTGTCTTACTCCACGTTTATTTCGAAAAAATGGACCAATCTCTCCATTAATCGAAATGGCGAGCCTGCCACCACTCACCAACTGCAGAATTCTATGCATATACGCTCCACTAAAACCTTTCCTGAGAAGCACTTCCTTCAGGAAATCCCAATTCACCCTATCATACGCCTTCTCAAAGTCGAGTTTAAGCACAATTGCCTGCAGGTTTTTACTGGATATCTCATGCAGGATTTCATGCAAAGCAAGTGCTCCATCATGGATGTATCTACCCTTGATGAAGGCCGTCTGGGTGTGGGAAACAATCCTGTGCGCCACAGGAGATAATCTGGTAGCATACGCCTTAGCCACAGTTTTAAAGATCACGTTGATCAGCGCGATTGGGCGGTACTGCTTAATAGAGTCTGCTCCCACTACCTTTGGTATGAGAGACAAAACTCCGTAGTTTAGCCTGGCAACATCTACTGTTCCCAGGGCAAAACCGTTCACAATCTGTAGGACCAACCCTCTGAGTCCTAGCCAGAAGTGCTTGAAGAAGCTCACAGAGAAGCCATCCGGGCCTGGAGCTGTATCTGTCTTGGTGTCCTTGAGCACCTCCTCAAGTTCCTCCATAGAAAAGGCACACAACAGCGCCTCGTTTTCCTGGTCCGTAACCCTGCCCCCTGCAGCCCAGAAATCTTGCTGCAAACAGAGCAGCTTTGGTTCCTCTGTACCCATCAAAGCCCGATAAAAATCATAAACATGTTGCGTGATCGCCTGCTGATCAGTGATATCCCCTTCTTCAGTCTTCAGGTTCGAGATATGACAACAGCGCCATCTGCCATTTGCCACTGCATGAAAGTACTTCGTGTTTGCGTCCCCTTGAAGGGTCCATCTCAGTCTCCCCCTTTGTCTCCAGTACTCCTCCTCATCACTGAAGATCTGAATCAGCTGGTCCTCCAGGTGATATCTCAAGCCCCAGCCCTCTGTATCCAAGCCCTGTTCATCAGCGATCCTGTCCAGGTTCTGGATCTGGGCTAAAATATCCGCCTTGATTACCCTGCGTTCCTTTCCCAGGTTTGCGCTCCAGCCCTTCAAGCATTGTCTTAGGCCACTGGCCTGCCCATGCCAAACATCGATCGGATCTCTGGGGTTCACCCTGGTGGCGAGTAATTCCCCCCACCACGACTTCAACTGTTCCGCAAACCCAGGGACTGCAAGCCAACTGTTCTCAAAAGTGAACCTGGCAGTCCTGCGAGGTGCATTCTCCCCTGAGTCGAGGATCAGTGGCGTATGATCCGAACCAATCCGTGTTTCCGCTGTCAAACGCGCCAAAGGGAAACGCAATTCCCACTCAGGGGAGACAAACGCACGATCAAGGACGCTCCTGACCGGGTTTGATTGTTTGTTGGTCCAAGTATATGCTGCGCCAGTTCTAACAACTTCCAACAGTGCCCACCTGGCAATAGCATCATTGAAAAGATTCACCAACGTTCAGTTGATATTGTTGTTGTTCTTGTCTTGAGCTCCGCGAATCAGGTTGAAGTCCCCCATCAACATGATCGGGAACTCACGGTTATCCACCCTTCCTTCCAACTCTTGGAGGAAAGAAGCAGAGCGCGCGTGGTCCGCTGGCCCGTAGACCCCAATAAATTCACACTTGAACTTGGTTGGTCTGTGGTATAACTTGGCGCTAAGGAAGAACTCGCCCTGAGCCAGTGCACCCACCTCGAACAGGCTGTCTCTGATCCCCATCAGCATGCCCCCCGAACGACCTGAAGCAGGAGTCCAATGCCAGACAAACTGTTCCCCCTCAACCAGATTCCTCAATTCCTGATCTGTGAAGTCCTGTCGCATAGTTTCCTGTAAGAAGATGATGTCGATCCTTTCTTTCTTAATGTATTCCTTAAGTTGGGTTTTTCGACCACTCCGGCCAAAACCCCGAAAATTCCAACCAAGAGCTTTCATTTGGACACCCCCGCAGAAGCCCGTGCTTGGCGAGCTGGTGTGTTCCTCAAATTGGGCCGAGGGCCCGTGAAGTACTCCTCTTTCTTCCTCCTCGTGGTTCTTGCGGCTTTGGCCATATCTGCGAGGGTGATCCGCTCCGGGTCAGTCCCTGTCATGTTAGGCGCGCCCTCCGTGGACAAATCCTGAGCAGCACTTGCTGGATTGGCCACGCTTTCCGCTAGATTCTGCTTCAGTTTCTGTGTTTCTTCCTCTTTCGATTTGGCTTTCAAAGCAGCTTCAGTGAGCCGGGCCTGGGCAAGCTCCTTGGCACGGATCAAAGATAAAAGAGAGGAAGGCGAACTTGCAGAAACATCCAACCCTAGACCCGCGTCCCGCGCAACCCCCCAAAGATGTGAATCTGAAACCGAGGGAAGAACCAAGAAAGGGTCGGTAGACGCTGGAGCGGAAGGCGTACCTTGATCTTTCTGAGCCGCACGCTTGGAAGCCGAAAGCAGCACATGCTCTGGATTCGCGCCCTTGCCCCTGGAACTGCGGCGTGTCGCAGTGACTGGCGAGGAAGTCACCACGGCACGCTTGGGCTTGACGCCCGGTTTCTTCTTGATGCGTGACGGCGGGTTGTCCACTTCACCATCTTGTTTGCGCTTGAGCTTGGCAATCTTCTCCGCGAGCGTCTCCTGGTCGTTCTCCCAATCCTCTGGGCTCTCCCACCCCACCTCCAGCCTGTCCTCCGCCGACAACCCCTGGCGCTTGAGAATGTTAGAAGAGATGGGTTCCTCTGACCTTGATTCACTGGAGGTTTGCGCCTTCTCCGATGCTTGAGGGACCGGGGAGAGGCACGCCTTTGCGGATGGGAACAACTCCGATTCAATCAAGTTAGAGCCATATTGGTTGAACGGGATCGGCTTCAGGTTGGACTTGGGCGGGGCAGATGCAGGTTTCGTGGCGGAGTAATCCTTGAGCGAGGGGAGAGGAACGCTGCTGCTACCCACCGAAGACTGAAAGGGCAGGGGCTTCTGTAGCTGTTCTTTCAGGAGCGGGCTCTTGTCAGCGGACCCGTCTTTGCCTGCCTCAGCTTCGCTAGCCTTTGTGCTTGTAACATCACACATTGGCCCCTTGTCCTTGCTCTTCATGTTGCTCCTCTTCCAGTGGGGCGCAGAGCGGCTCTGATCCTCAGTCTCCTCTTCATCTTCATCATCCTCTCCGTTGCTCGGGCCTGGTGGCGGAGGTTTGGGGTCACTGGCGCTGGCCTTGGCATACTCCACAGACACGCCCAGCCGGAACCCTTGCATGTTGACGAACAGCAGGATCGAAGGAGGGATTTTGTCCGGGGCATGGCAGTGGAACAGCATCCTCACCGGGCCATCCAGGGCCGCCAGAGAGTCCTCGTCCACCACGCGCGGGCGACCCAGCATCTTGGTGCCCTCCAGCAGAAGGTCCACAGAACGTAGCACCTCGGGGACTCCGGAGAGGTGGACCCAGATCTTGGTGAGGGCCAAGGAGGCTTGAGGTGTCGCAGTGGCGTCGGCAAACAGCACCGAGATCTTGCTGACTGGGAGGGCGATGCCCCCAGCGTTCTTGCAGAGGTTCTTGCAAAGATTGAGGCTCGCCTTGGTTGGGAACACCACAGCAAAGTCAGTATCACTGATGCGCCTGACCCTCCAGTCCCAGTTGTCTTCCACCAGCGCCTTTAGGTCTTGGGTTAGGAGATCACAGGTCATGGTGTTCTCCACAGCAATGACCAGAGCCGTATGGGCAGTGCCCTCGCCCGGTCCCACCGGCAGCGCCTCCTCCTCCACCTCCAGGCAGTGGAATCCAACGCCATCGATCGCATACCCATACCACTGCAAGGAGGCCTTCTTGGAGTTCTTGGGACACATGCCCGTGGTGTGCCCATCCAGATCACAGACGCCGCAGTGCGCAGGGAAGTGGCAGCCCGACTGGTAGTGGCCGTCTCTGCTGCAGTTGTAGCACTTGATGTTTGCCTTCTTGCTGGCTGGCACCACCTCAGCCGCGTCAGAAGAGGCGACAGTGCCTGCGTTGCTTCCCCTTCGCTGCATTTTTCTTCTCGACTGAAACTGCAAACTGCAAACTGCAGTAAAATATACAGAAGCCCTTTAGGATGGATGTGATGCCCAATGTATCCTGTATCCACGACATAAAAATTCAGAAGTCACCACCATTTTTTGGTCGATATGACACCCACCTACAATCTTCTCTCTCGCATCCATCCAAAAATTATGACTGAAACTGACTAACATGGTTAACTGAACCGGTCCAACACCAAGCTCCCAACAAAACAAGGAATAATACAACCCACCAAGCAAAAAAACAAAATCAGGCTCAATCTCAACCCACAAAAATGAAGATGTCAGTCTACTGAGCTCTAAGCTAATACTCACTAGACTGAGCCTTAGAGCAAGTATAATAAGTCCTAGTCAGCTGGCTATAAGGGTTAAAATAATATATTCATGCTTAGTTGGAGGAGAGAGAGGAGGAGAGAGAAGAGGAGTGGGCTCTCATACAGGCGATTTGCACAAAAATAACCCAAAAGTGAAAGAAAAGCACAGACTGACCCTCCGGCGAAACTATTTCACCCATCTAACCCTTTTGTGTGGCGCCCTTCCCATCGGCGCCACACATGCCAGTGTAGCGCCCCTCCTGCCGGCGCCACTCTTCCAGCCGACGTGGCGCCCTCGACGCTGAGCTGGTCCGCCGATCCGACGTGGAAGCATGTGTGGCGCCCCTCCCAACGGCGCCACACATGCCAACTTATATCAAGTTTTCGGTCGAAAACATCTAGGGGCTCCGGACGTCTGGGACTTAGCCGTTTTGGCGAGCCTCTACGTGTGGCGCCGACGCCACGGGCGCCACAGTAGCATGTCTGGCGCCGATGCCACGGGCGCCACACATCCACTTAAGTGTGGCGCCCGCGCCCGCCCCCAGCCCGACCCTCTTCTTCTTCTCTGTTTCTTCTCCTCCCTCCCTCTCTCCCCCAAGGCGGCCGGCGGTTCCTCCTCCTCCCTCCCTCTCTCCCACAACAAATCGGCCACAAATTCGTCAGATCTGACCGGCCATCTCTTCCCCATCCATTCCTCAAGGTAATCCCCTTCGAATCCCTCACATTCATCCACTAATTTCATAGATCTTGCTAGATTTGTACATGAACCCTAGACATGGAAACTAGATTTGAAATGGCTATGTATGTGTTGAATGTGTATGTGTAGGAACCCTAGATATGTAGGAACCCTAGATATGTAGGAACCCTAGATGTGTTGAATGAAATTTTACATGTATGTGTTGAAACCCTATGTATGTATGTGTTGAAATGTCTAATATTTGCCTAGCAAATGCATTCAAATTTGTTACATATGCCTATTATTTGTGATGGAATAACTCATATTTGAACCAAATATTTGTTGGAACCCTAGATATGAATGTATGTGTGTATGGAACCTTATGTATGTATGTGGTGAAAGGCAAAATTGGAGCTTAGCAAATGCATTCTATTGTCTTACATATGTCTATTATGTGCCTAGGAATGGTATGTCTTACGAAATTCATATGTGTGATGTATTTGGATATGAACTCTCATGTATGTGTGATGTATAGGTGATTCGAAAGTTAGATATATTCTCATGTATGTGTTGCTCATTTTTGTTAGTGGAATGACTCATAATGTGGTTGTGTAAACATGTAGGATGGTGTGGCTTATGGATGAAGAGTACGACAGGGAGCACCGGGCTGTTCATATGACGGAGAGGGGAACGGATCTTCACCCTTTGAAGATTCGTTACCATGGCACAGTGGATATACCGTATGACGAGAGGTACACGGAGTTCATCCAGCCTACCGGTCTTATGCCGTTCATATCCCTTGTAAGCCATGGGGGGCCGAACATGAACCCCTCTGCACTCACCACCCTTGTCGACCGGTGGAGGCCGGAGACACACACCTTCCACTTGAGGGCCGGCGAGATGGCCCCTACTCTCCAGGATGTTTCCATGATCCTTGGACTACCTATTCAGGGCGAGCCACTGTGTATGAACACAGCTTCTGATGGGTGGCGCGGACAGATGGAGGACCTTATTGGCAGGGCTCCTCCAGCGCCAGAAAATCCAAAGGAGAGAGTTCCCGCCGGCGCGTCTTTCTCTTGGATCAGGACTAACTTTGCACAATGCCCGGAAGGGGCCAACGAGGACACTCGGAGGACGTACGCCCGCGTGTACTTATGGTACATGATTTCGAGGACTCTCTTTCCTGACAGTGGGGGGAAGCTGGCCCATTGGTGTTGGCTGAAGGCGCTTACTGTGTTGGACAACCGGTGGAGTTGGGGAACAGCGGCACTTGCCTACCTCTACCGGCAGGTGATGACTTGTTCTATGTACTATTTTCCTATAGTAGTGTGCTAGACAAAGTAGTAACCAAATGTCTTATGTACGCAATTGGACGAAGCTTGTCGCAGGACTGGGAGCAGGACTGGGAGCGCCGGTGTTGGTGGATGCTTGCTCCTACTTTCCATATGGAGCTGGGATCGCATATCAGTTGGGCGGCCTAGGATACTCAACGAGAGGCCATGGCCTCATCACCATGAGAACCCTGATCGGGAGCCCACTTGGGCATACCTTTGGGAAAATGTCTCGGAGATGACAAGCGATCCAATGGTCATGTACAGGCAGTACACTGCGGAGTTGGACACTCTTACCGCTGAGCAGGTAACCGATCACTCTTTTGCAATCCTAGTTTTCATTGATTCTACTGGCATGTTCTAAATTCTCAAATATTTGTATGGTGCAGGTGGAATGGGAGCCATATGGTACCTACTACCGTATTGGCGCGGGGATGGCTGACCTCAACCGCAAGTGCACGGAGGAGGCGCTGTTCTGGCGGATGCGCTGCCCACTCATATGCATGTGGCTTGTTGAACACCACCAGCCGCACAGAGTGATGAGACAGTTTGGGCTGTATCAGGAGTGCCCACCTCAGTGGCAAGACACGGACAAGGCGCTTCATAGGTAAACTTCTGGAATCATGCGACGGAAGATTCTTGATAGAAGAGGTAGAATCTAACTTCTTGATTCTTGCAGGCTTGATAGGCAGCGGCAGAGGAAGATCACAAATTGGCCAATTCATCATAGCGGCCACGTCGCAGCGTTCCTACACTCTTGGAAGCGACACGGACTGCTGGCCCTGTGGAGATTGTGCCTCACGACTTGGCCGCTTTCAACAACTACCTCCAGTGGTTCCATGAAAACACGCGTATCGAGTTAGTGAACCGCGCGTATGCTGACTACATCTTGGACGACCCCATCGAGTTCGATGAGGTTGCGCAAAGCCAGCACGACACCTATGCTCACAGTGGGAGATCGACTTCTATTGCTTCCGAGCTGAACTTCGTGGTAATGAATTCTCTCACCAAATAGTACATCATCTAGATTGCCATGTGCTCGCTTAAATTGTGTATGCTATGTTTGTCACAGCGGTCGGAGATCCAAAAAACAGCTGACGAGTGCGAGACTATGTGGGACCAGAGCGGGAGAGATGAAAAGCCTGTCGGACCGTTGCACCATTTTATTAAGGTATGATCACCAACTTTGAATGTACGCTATTATGTTCTGGTGGCTTTGTAACCATGAGTTCCATGACGCAGAACACTGCACGAAAGATGCGGCGGTTAGCCAACTTGCTAGGTTGCCGCGAAGGCGAAATCCCTACATCCTCCTCTTCTGAAGAACCGCAGGTATGGACTATTTTGTTGCTCGTCAAACATGTTCTTACTAATTTCAACTTTTGTAATCTCATATGTTCATGTTTGTGAAGATTCCTCCTGACGACGACTTGATTCTGAGTCAAAGCATACCTCCAAAGCATACCTCCAAGCAAGCCCCACGGTCAGCTTACCAGTTGAAGCCAAGGGGCAATGCTCCAAAACGGTACACTCCGGAAGATTATGTCACCCGAGGAAAGAAGGTTGTCATTGAGGAGGATGAGGGGCCGGTGCGGAGATCATCTTTGTCGAGGATGAGGAATGACGAGCCGTTCTCTTCAGAGGAGGAGGAGCAGGAGGAGCAGCAGGAGCAGCAGGAGCAGCAGCAACAAGAGCCACGACAGCGGACGAATATGATGGCCGTCCGGAAGCAGCCCGTGAGGACGACACGTCAAGGACGACACTAGAATGTGCTCCGTGTTGTTGTGAACTCTATCTTCATAAGTATCAAGTTGTGAACCCTATGTCATTTCGAACCATGTCTGTAATGCTACTTGTTGTTTGAATCTACTTGCTACGATGTGAGCTATGAAGTGTTATATGTGTATGTTCTGAAATTGCTACTTGTTGTGTCCAATGTTGTACTCAAAACTGTTGGAGTTTGGTAGGATTTTTCATGTTTTTAACACAAGTCAATGTGTGGCGCTCTGCATACTGGCGCCACACTGCACTGTGTGGCGCCCGCGGCATCGGCGCCACACATGCCAACCTATATCAACTATTGGGTCGAAAACATCCAGGGGCTCCGGACGATAAGTCCTTAGCCGTTTTGGCGAGGCTCTTTGTGTGGCACCCGTGGCATCGGCGCCACACATGCTACTGTGGCGCCCGTGGCGTCGGCGCCACACGTAGAGGCTCGCAAAACGGTTAAGTCCCAGACGAATTGTCTCACAGTATGTTCTGGGCAATTGTAAGGGCATGTGTGGCGCCGTTGGGAGGGGCGCCACACATGCTGCCACGTCGGATCGGCGGACCAGCTCAGCGTCGAGGGCGCCACGTCGGCTGGGAGAGTGGCGCCGGCAGGAGGGGCGCCACACTGGCATGTGTGGCGCCGATTGGAAGGACGCCACACAAAAGGGTTAGATGAGTGAAATAGTTTCGCCGGAGGGTCAGTCTGTGATTTTCTTTCACTTTTGGGTTATTTTTGTGCAAATCGCCTCTCATGTAAGAGCCAGCTCTAGCACGTGCTCCTAGGCACTTTGTGAGAGTGAAATATGTGCCATCTATTGATAAAGTAGTACATGATTATAGCTCACTATTATACATGTTGGCTCTATGTTAGCTACAAATGACATGGCATATAGTTTATAGCCAGCAGCTGGCTATACTATTAAACTTGCTCTTACACTTCCTTATAAAAATAGGTGGTCCTTTTCCAGAAATGATCTTAGAAAAATGGTCTTTATCCATCCATCCACCAGGACAGTTATATGAAACAAGCCTCTCGGCTAGCGTCACCTGGCCGCACGCCATCTGGTCACCCGTGACGTGATCGCTCTCTTGGTGCCACACGCGAGCCGTACTTGTTCGTCTGGGCTACATTGCCACAGCCCAGAGCCCGGTTCAGATGATGAGGCTCAAGGACTCCGTTGCTGGCGGGCTCAGCGCTCCAGGCCGACCTATCCCGCAAGGCCCCTTCCCTTCCTATATGTGCTACCAGCCTACCAGGAAATTGATGTGCTGGATGAGATGCAAACTGTTGCCGGAGGTGGCTGATATTTTGGGTTACCGGAAGGTCCTTGCGTTTGTAATTTCCCCGTGTTCTAGGTTTAACCAAACTCAATATTTGTAAAACATTAATCAACTATATATAAAATATATATTTAGTACCCAAAGCACAATGTACCAAAAAACAAAGGGAGTGTATTGAAACTACCTCTAGTCATCTAACAATGAGTATGACGCGACGACTAACTTTTTTTTTGAGCCTAACCATGGCTAAATAGAAAACAGCTCGACTGAAAACGACATCACCATCATCTCGATTAAGCCTGCACACGGCATACAAGGCACAATGTCTAATTATCACAATGGAGTGCCTCCTGTGCCGGGAACTAGCTAGGAGGGCATGCAACTCGGTGGTGTCCCCATGTCATCATGCCTATAAACTGAGTCGTTGGGCCGGGGGAGTGTGGTCGCTAGTTCATGGAAAACAAGCGGAGAGCCTGGACAGAGATGGAGGCTTGCCGGACAGCACAAGAGGCCGCTCGCCAGCAGGTTGTCCTCCAATTAATCTGTGCTGGTGGTAGAAGAGGGTGCCTGCCGACGGGTGTCCTTCGTTGGCTTGCAGATGGAAACTGAGCAACTGTGGGAGGACGTGCCGAAAGCAGCGGTGCGCTAAGAGGTGCAAGCCGCGAGGGAACAGGAGGCCGCCTCCGCCTCCCAGCTCAACATGTGGAAACCAACCACATAGAGGATGTGCCAGGCCAAGGAATCCATTTAAAATGAAAATTATGTTTTTCCACTGACTCGCGGGCAAGGGAAGGACAAGCGACCCGTCCGCGGGGTTGGACCTTGCCCTTTGTCCGTGCCAACAATTTCAACGGCATCCTTCCTTTCGGGGTGGCACCGTTGGGTTTGCCTTAACACAAGGCATCAAAATCAGCGGTTGGTGGACTTATTTTTGCAATATGCTTATGGGTGCCCAAATCTATCGTTCAAACAGTGAAGCGAACTGATTATGAATTTGGTTACAAATATACTTCACTAGCAGATCGGCCTCTCAGCTCTTACAGTGTCGCTTACATGCAAGTCTGCTTAAATTTGTGGCAACTCCAACTCTCACACTGATAGAAAATACAACGCACACACAGCAGTGATATATTCCCCACACAGATCGTAAATCAGTTCATTGGTGTACATGTACACACCATGCATTTCCACTCCTTTTTCGCGATGTGATAGTGACCTTTGAAACTGCACTGGCCATGTGATAGATATATTAGATATCAGCCTATATGGATGCAAATTTTATACAGTGCATCCAGAAGCCTTGATGCTATCTTTTTTCTCTCAAAGAAAAAGAGAAGGCAATGGTGCAGATACTCGCCCACGTGACTGATGTTGAGCACATCGCTTCGATGTTTCGTTAAAAGACTGCGCGGTCTGCGGGCGCCCGGCCGGACACTATCTTTCTCAAAGTTGTTCTTTTTTTTCGAAATGGGGTATACCGCGGCTTCTGCATCATGAAGATGCGCACAGCCTTTTATTATTAATAAAGGTTCAAAATAAAGTATTATTTACAAAGCACTCATCACCGACGATCAATCCAACAATTAACCATCGTTTGAAACTACGGAACACATACTATGACTACACCTCAGCATAGCCTCCTAGTATGTCGCCAACCAGCCAGGCACAAGATATCATGAGCGACCATCAGGAGCCGTGTGCAACCAGAAGCCATGACATCCCGCTGCCCCTCCGGAGAGAGTAGGCCCCAAAGTTGGGCCCAGTGGGAGACCATATGAATAACCTGCAAGAAATGAAAAGAAACTTTTTTGTTAAAAATTATATCATTTCTGACCCTCCAAATAGACCAACATAAGGCAGAAATCCCAATCCGGATGAAAGCCTTGGATTGTCTATCTACTCAGTTTAACCAATTACCAAACATATTAGTAATATTGGTTGGAGGTGGAAGATCATACGTGAAATTAACAGTACGCCATAATAACTTAGCTAAGGGGCAATCAATAAAAAGGTGTTGAATAGTCTCATGTTCCCCACAGAAAACACATTTTGTACACCCATTCCAATTTCGTTTAGCTAGATTATCTTTAGTTAACAAAACTTTGTTACTCAAAAATCACATGAAAATCTTGATTTTAAGTGGGACTTTAACTTTCCAGAGATATTTCCTCAAAAAAGGAGTATGATCACACATAATATCTTCATACATTGACTTCACTGTATACAAACCGTTAGGAGTCAATTTCCAAGCAAAACGATCATTTTCTTCACTCAAATTTACCATCATAAGTTTTCGACATAATTTTAACCATAAAGTCCATTTGTTACCAGTCAAAACTCTCCTGAATGTAATATTCAACGGTGTTTGGTCTAACACCTGTGCAACTGTAACATTTTTATGATGTACAATATTATACAAAGACGGAAACTGCTGAGCCAACGAAGTATTTCCTAACCAAGTATCTTCCCAAAAGCGAGTATTCATACCATTACCCACTTCGAAAAAACCCCTAGCAAAAAACTCCTGTTTAACCTCCATCAATCCTTTCCAAAAAGGAGAATCAGTAGGCCTAGCTTGCACTTCCGACAATGTCTTATGTCTCAGGTACTTATTAAGAAGTAATTCTTGCCACACCCCTTTTTCATTAAGAAGTTTGAAGAGCCATTTACTCAATAAACATCTATTTTTGATTTCGAGAACCTCGATACCTAAGCCCCCTTGATCTTTGGGTCTACAAACAATGTTCCATTTTGTAAGCCGGCATTTTCTCTTGTTTTCGTCTGACTGCCAGAAGAACCTCGATCTATAGAAGTCTAGACGTTTTCTTACCCCAACAGGTATCTCCAGGAAAGATAACATAAACATCGGTAAACTAGTTAAAACTGAATTGATAAGAACTAACCTATCACCGTAGGATAATAACTTACTTTTCCAGCCACCCAATTTACCTTCAAAACGTGTTTCTACCGGATACCAATCTGAATTCTTGAGTTTTTTGTAATGGATTGGAATACCTAAATATCTAAAGGGGAGTTGGCCAGCATCACATCCAAAGATCTGCTTATACTGGTCCTCCTCCTCTTTTGCCTTTCCGAAACAAAAAATCTCACTTTTGTGGAAATTAATTTTGAGTCCCGATAACTCCTCAAAGAGACACAAAATTAATTTCATATTAACAGCTTTATTGAAGTCATGTTCCAAAAAAAGGATAGTATCATCAGCATACTGTAAAATAGAGAGACCTCCCTCCACTAAATGTGGGATTAACCCTCCGACTTGACCATCCTCTTTTGCTCGTTCAATTAAGATGGCAAGCATGTCCGCTATAATATTAAAAAGCATAGGAGATAAAGGATCTCCTTGCCTTAGACCTTTTTTTGTCTGGAAATAATGACCAATATCATCATTCACCTTGACCCCAACACTCCCCCCTTGAACAAACTATTGCACTATGTTCCCCCATTTAGGAGCAAAGCCCTTCATTCTCAAAGTTTGTTGCAAGAAAGGCCATTTCACCTTATCATAAGCTTTCTCGAAATTAATTTTAAATAACACCCCATCCATTTTCTTAGAATGTAGTTCATGAATAGTTTCGTGGAGTATGACTACCCCTTCCAAAATATTTCTTCCTGGCATAAAGGCAGATTGAGTTGGCTTTATAACTCTTGGGACAATCCCCGATATGCGATTTGTACCAACTTTAGTGAAAATCTTAAAACATACATTTAGCAAACAAATAGGTCTATATTGTTGAATTTGTACCACATCCTCTTTCTTAGGTAAAAGTGTGATAATACCAAAATTTAGTTTATAAAGAGGCAAATCCCCTCTGGTAAACTGTGAAAACAAAGCCATCAGATCATCTTTTATTACTTCCCAAATTTTTTGATAAAACTCAGCCGGAAAGCCATCTGGTCCAGGAGCTTTATTTAGTTCCATCTGAGAAATCGCCTCAAAAACCTCCTCTTCCGTAAAAGGGGCAGTTAAGATATCATTCTCAATTGGTGAAATTTGCGTAATATCGTGGATCTCCTCTTCAACTAAAGAAATATTGGTTGGAGCCGGCGCCCCAAACAATTTCTTATAGAATTCAGTAATATAGACCCTCAAGTTATCTTCCCCTACAATAGTCCCTTCTTGTTGCTCTAATTGAAATTTTTTCTTTTTTCGGTGTTTACCATTTTCTATTAAGTGAAAATATCTCGTATTATTACCCCCCTCCTGAATATGCTTAACTTTCGCTCTTTGGGCCCATTTGGATTCCTCTTCTCTTCTTAGCATGTTCAAACTACTATTAGCCATTTTTAATTCCTCCCTTTCATTTGAGGTCAAAATATTTGTCTCTGCTTTCGTATCAAGATGATCAATGATATTTAACAATCGCTCCTTTTCCTTCTTATATTTTCCACTTTGATTTTTTGCCCATCCCTTAAGGAATCTTCTAATATATCTTAATTTATTCAACCAAACATCCATTGGATTAGCTCCAGCTACAACTGATTTCCACTCCTTTAGTATTATATCAAAAAATCCTTCTTGGCGCAGCCAATGCAACTAAAAGGAAAATTTTGCTTGATTACCTACATGTGCTTTCACACCAGAATCAATTAGAATGGGAGTGTGAACCGAATCAGCTCTAGTTAAAGCTCTTACAGTCACCAACGGAAATTTTTGTTATCACGAAATGGATGCTAGAACTCTATCTAGCTTCTCATATGTAGGTTCTTCTCTCCTACTTGCCCATGTAAATTGTCTCCCAGTTTGACGTGGGCATTACCCTTCGGGTAACCAATATTGCTCTACCCTGCACGGTCCAACTGGAGGCCCATGAAGGAACCCGATGGCGAGATGGGCCACTAGGACGGTGCGGCAGAAGATTACTTGGAGAACAAGGCAGAGAAGAAGCCGAACAAGGAAAGATTGGAGATAGATCTACTGTAAACCTACTCGTACTCGATTAGACCTCTCGGGACCTGGCCACCTATATAAAGGCCAGGAGAGGGGCTATCGGGGGACACAATCAATCTTAACAATACTAGCCGGCAGAAGCTTAGAACTAGGTTACCCTAGCAACCAAGCATCTCGACGAGATCACAGCCGAACTATTCGGCACCCCATTGTAACCTGTTTTCATCATAATCAAAGAACAGACAGGCAGGACGTAAGGGTTTTACCTCATCGAGGGCCCCAAACCTGGGTAAATCGCTCTCCCCGCTTGTCTGTGAACCGATGTCCCGAGTCAGCTTGCAGGATTCCATCAACCCTAAGCCCCTATCGGAGGGAATTGTCGAGGAGTACCCTCAACAATTGGCGCCGTTTGTGGGAACCCTGTCGGCACAAGGCAGAGCATCGGCAGATCCGATCATGACACCGGCGGCTTCGCCGGCAGCTTCATCAGCAGCTTCATCGACACCATCGTCACCGACCCTGGGAAGCCCGATTCGATTCGGCTCCTACGAGTTTACTCCACACAGCGATTCCTCCCGCTCGAACTTTTCAAATCTACAAGGAAACATGGAGATGACCTTCGGCAGCGTCCACTACAACGTCAACGCAGAGGGAATCCTTCGATTGCTGGAATCCCCCACTTCCGGATCAACGGGTTCAAGCGCGTCATCATCACTCGACCTGTCGGCTGGACTGACGGGATCGACGCGCTCACCTGTGCCCTCAACTCCCCGCTCGGTGTCCTCCATGTCGGTAGGGTCGGATGATTCCTCATCCTCGAAACTAACTTCGTACTACTTCCTGAACTGTGACACCAGGCACGGGCTGGGATCAAGCGACACGCCGTTCATCTGCAACGCCCAGTATTCATCGGGAGAGGACAATATCGACAACATCATCCAGGGAACCGTCCGAAGGACGGCACACCATCAGGTTTATGTCGCCAATAACACGGGAAACACAAGGCGCAGAGGAGACGAGGACCATACCCCTCGTTCCAACCGCGACAGCGATTACACTATCGCGGATGAGGAGTGGGCGGCAGCAAGGGCAGTAGTACTCAACAACACGCCGCTCCCCGCAGGAACTTCAGTTGGAACCCTCAATGCTTATCGCTCCATACTAGAGAAAAACCGGGAGCACCTGTCGAAAGAGCAAGCCACCCTTGAAAGACGCCTATCTGCGGCGGATCGATCCAGCGAACGGCGAAGGGGCTCTCAAGGGAGTGCCTCCCGAAACACTCACGGAACAGGCAAGAACCGGTCAAGACTATCCAGGCTTTCAGAAGATGACGCCAGAGAAATAACATCGAATCTGACCAAATCCTTTATTACTATGGATACCGCCGGCATGCCACGGCCGAAGACCGTCGCAGGAGCAACGGCCAACCTTGCCGCATACCTCATCAACCAGCGCCCCGAAGGATCCATGGCTCAAGCTCATCGAGGTGCCCTGGAGAGTCTCGCAATATTGGGGAACAACCTAGCCCCGCCAAAAGAAAGGACCACCATCCAAGGCAGTGGGTCGAAACATCATGTGAGAGATGCTCGAGACGAAATCACCCAGAGCAGGATCGACAAAGCAAGACGGCGACGCGCCGCTAGGAAGGACGACGACAGCGATTCTTCGGATGAAGACCAGGAGTACGACGGCGAGCTCAGGGGAGCTGACTGTCTAAGTTACAAGATCCGCGAAACGATGCCGCCCAAAAAGTTCAAGCCTACGCCTACCGATGCCGCCAAGTACGATGGGCAGCAAGAACCAAGATCTTGGATAGACGACTACCTGCAGACTGTGATCTTGCACAAAGGAAACCAGATAGCAGCAATGCAATGCTTACAGCTTTACTTGAAGGATTCAGCACGGGCCTGGCTAAGGGGGCTGCCGAAAGGCTCCGTTAAATCATGGGACGACCTAGTAGATGCCTTCGTTGCCAACTTCCAAGCAACGTACAAGAGGCCCGTCGGGATCGAAGAGCTGCGGAATTGCCGCCAGAAGCAGAGGGAATCGATGCGTTCGTACATCGGGAGATTCACAAAACTCCTAAACGCCGCCGAAGACGTATCTGTCGACAGAGCAATTGACGCTTTCAGCGACGGTGTTCAGCGGGAAAGCTACATAGAGGAAGTTGGGCGCAAAAAGCCTAAAACCATAACCAAGTTAATGGAAATCGCCAACAGCTGGGCCGATGGCGAAGACAACGTTCGAAAGCCACGACAGCGCAGCGACGACGTAGAGGATGACCAGCCGAAACATGATTCGGGCGGTCGAAGGGATCGCAACAAGAGAAGGAAGAACCGCGGTTACGATGACAACAACTTGGTGGCCGCAGGCTACTCTGATCGGCAGGGTGATCGGTATGATGACAGACGAGACGATCGACAGGACGGTAATCGGAGCAACTCTGGGAATCGTGGCAACTATAAACCACGACAACGAGAGAACACCGGAACTACCCTACGCCGAGCGGATCAACGCCCCATGCTATCTCGCATTCATATACCGACTCCAAGGATGGTAAAATAAAGTCTAGCCACCTGCTCGTGGACCGTCGGCGGTTCATCGATATGCATAAACTCATCCAGCGAGCAGGCCAGCAACAGCCTACCACCACCACCACCACCACCCCCACCGCAACATCAGGTCCAAGCAAGCTCAACCTCATCAACCCAACGAGGCATTTCCACCACCACGTGGGCAGATGAGCATGATCCATAGAACAGGTGTCTCGAAAAGAGAGATGAAGAAGCTCACCCGAGAGATCAACTTGGCAGAAAGCATCATGGCAAACATCCCTGAGTACGTCGAATGGTCCTCTCAGAACGTTACGTTCAGTCGAGCAGATCACCCGATAACCATACCAAAACCAGGTCACACGGCCTTGGTAGTCGAAGCACAAATTGGGGGGTTCAAGATGAGCAAAGTTTTCATGGATGGTGGAAGCGGTCTAAACCTGATATTTGTCGACACAATTAGAAGTATGGGGATCACCATGAACATGTTGGAAGAAACAGACACCTGCTTCCATGGGATCCTTCCAACCGCACCGGGCTACTCTCTTGGCAAAGTCTACCTGAATGTCATCTTCGGCAGGGCCGACAATTTCAGGAAGGAGAAGATCGAGTTTGAAGTGGTGAACTGGGAGTCACGAGTATCACGCTATACTCGGGAGACCAGCGTATGCCAAGTTCATGGCTGTGCCGCATTATGCATACCTCAAGCTGATAATGCCTGGGAACAACGGGACAAACATCACAGTCTATGGAAGTTTCTCACGCTCGGACAATTGTGATCGCGACTTTCAGAGGATTGCTGCAAAGTTCGGGTCACAGCGAGAAATCGTCGACCCTCCGCCCAAGCTGTCTTTACGAGAAATTAAGGAAGAAAAAGATGGCAGGGACGCCAAGAAGAATTCAGCCGCTCTCACCCTTAAAGCTTCGACGAGCGAAGCTTCGGAAGCGAAGCTTCGGCAGCAGGAGCCTCGGCAGCAAAGGGATCGACAGCTGATGGCACAGAAGGCTTAGGAGATAGCAAGACGATGGCAATCACCGCCCAAACCCCTGACGAAACCAGCAACGCTCCAGCAATCACTGACACAGTGAAGAAGCCAGAAGAGGAGAAGACCCCCTTCCGTACCTAAGCAGTCTACTAGCCTTTACTCTCTTTTCTCCTTTACTTTAAACAGGGCTTCCCCTTTTCCGCCCTCTAGCATAGTGCTTACCTTATTAATAAGAACTTAAGCCTTATTTCCTTGTTAAGCATTGCAGTAACGACAAACTTCTAAGCCCCATCACTATGCAAACATAGTACAAGGCAGAAAATCGTGCTCCAAAAAAGCCTCTACGAGTGCTAAAGGACGTTCACCTTTTCCTCCGCTATAGATGCCTCTACGAGTGCCGTAAATAGCAAGAATTTGGAAATACATATAAACAACAACCCACGTTCGATATTTTAATTATGGAAATATCAAAGGAACAACGGGATCATCGGCAGAATCACTACACCCGAAATATTCGGGAGTGCCTGTCGAAATTTAAAACGGTTGAAAGCAAAGTTGCGCATACAACAGGTTTAGCAAGACCTGCAACACGAGCTGATCACTCAAATGATTTGCTAACCAACCAATATACTTACATCTAAACGAGCAACTAAGATTCGCTCAAGACAAAACTTGCCAACGGCAATAACATGGTAAAAGTACATACGCATGTACCTACCGAATAAAAAGACGTCATAAATCCAAACACTTGGATAAAATAGCCAAATTGTCTATTTACAAAACGGACATTTAAACCTTGAAATCAGCCTCGCGGAGTTTCTCCTTCTTCAGGTACCCTTGAGTTCTCCTCGAGTCTATCGACAATTATGTTGGCAGGCAACAATACCTTCGGATACAGTGCCTCCAAATCTCCAGTCGCGTTGGCAATCGACAGCAAACCTGCCGAAGGATAGCGGGCAAGCACAAGGGCAAGTGTAAACCTGGCCCCTGCAAAAACTCTGCGAACGTACCAAGTCTCGAATCTTCTTAGCATTACCAAATTCAGACATCAAAGTAAGGAGCGTCGGGGGACTGCGTTCAAAGGGAACATCGTCTTCCAAACAACCCTCATAGCTTTGTAACACTTGTCAAAGAAGTTGTGGACCTGCTGAACCCGATCCTGAAATTGCGCGACAGCCGAAGACTTCGAGTGCTCCCGCCAGAAGATCTCTTCGGCTGAGGACAGCTGAGTTAATGCATTCACACGCTCGTGGATCTGTTTGTTCTCCTCTGCACGGTTCAGAGCTATGACTGGCACAGAAGTAGGCAAAGGATCAGATAAGATTCTATCAATCAAAGGGCGCAGAGATCAAAGGACTCACGGTTCAAGCTTTCGGTAGCCTTATGAAGCTCAGTAAGAGCATACCGCTCTACGACGGCTGCAATCTCGCTCTTCTTGTTGACAATTGCAGCCAAGGCGTAAGTGCTACGCAGGTCCTTTTCCATCTGCGTGATTCGGTCCTTCATTCGTTGGACCCGATCACCTTCGGGAAGAACGCCCGAAGAGTCATCAACAAACGAGGGCACCGGGAAAACCTGCAGACAACAGCGTCAAAAGGATGATGGTTATGGGCAAATCAAGCATCCAATGTAACTCCCATCAGGAGAGGTACAAGAAATTCCTATCAGAAGAAGTACAAACGAAGATATTATGACAAAAGTACGCCGACAACATTGCCGACATAGTGTTCATTACAAACTTGGGTTCTCGCGACAGAATAATGTTTCATACTAGTCCAAGGATAAAATTGTTACAACAATCAAGGAGCACGAGTCCGAGTCGACGAGTCGGGGCCAACCGATGCGTTTCCCGATGAAACTAAATTAAGGAGCTGGCGAGCACAAGTACGGGCGGATGCTGTAAAAGCGCTTAAGTTAACAAGTCGCCCATCTTTCTCTTTCGGCAGTTCCTTAGTCATTTCTTCAATGTCAGCCTTAAAGCCATAACCCATCATAAGTTGGAAGGCAAGGAGGGCACCATAGGTACGTGAGGTGCGCTTGAATACCTCGATGACCTCCTTAGTGTCGACTGCCAAGGCATCAATCAGCTGCCCCAGAGTCTCCTCCTGCTTGGCCTTGGGGAATATCATTGAATGCATTCGCGCCAGAGCACCCTTTCCCTTGTCAAGCAACTCCCTGGTAAGTTGGTGGGTGGCAAGAACCATTGACACACCATTCGCCGGGGAGTTGCTTGGAACTTTGTCCAAAGCGAGTAGGGGATGTCGGCGGCTTCGCAAAGAAATTAAAGGGAATCGTTGACAAAGAAACATATTCGTAAAAAGTGGTAATCTACAAGAGATGAAGGGACTTACCAAGCAGGGCCAGGGCGGATCGACGGAGGAGTTCATCCTTTTCTGCCGCCCGAGCTTCCTCCTCCTTCAGCTTCTCCTTCAGTTTGTTCAGTTCTACTTTCAGGGAGTCGACCTCCTGGCGAGCCATGGCGGCCTTTTTGATGGCGCCATCCAGCTTTGAAGAGGAAGACTTAGCCTCCTCCTGCAGCCGAATTTTGTCCGCCTCCAGAGAGGTGAATTGAGAGGCGAAGGCCTCTAAAGAGGATATCACACCTCGTAGATCCTTGAAGAAAGGGAATGTTTTACAAAGATCATTAGGCAAAGACACATCCCAGAAGATTCTTGTTAAAATCGACAAAGACTTATAGAAGGAGGAGCTGTGGCAGCAGCAGGAGCATCCTTCCCTTTGGAAAGGGAGGAGGCAGTCGATGCTTGCGCCGCGGGAGCCGCCTTAGGAGCCGAAGCTTCGGAAGCTGCTGCGGCCGGTGAGACAGCATCAGATCTGACCCTCTTAGGTGGAGGCTCAATGAGATCATCATCACTACAAGGAAGGTTTGATCGACTAAGTTTTGAGAAAAATATGGAAAGACCAATGTGGTGACCCGGCATACCACTGCATGGTGTAGTATGCAAGTCTGATATAACACCAATGAAACACCGTTCCACTAGTATTATATCGCTCAGAGTGGTACAACAGAAACATATGCGGGTCCAAGGCATGTCTATAGAATTACAACATCGACTACGTTACATAAGATCATCACAGCCTCCTACTTTACAATGAGGTAAAACTGCAAATAAACTCCAGAAGAACGACTCGTAGTCTAGTCTTATCACGAACTCTATTTGTAGAGTATTTCACTAACTACAGAGGCTAAGAATAGATTCTAGCTAAATAGGAGCTAGGTTTAGGAAGCTAGTTCCCTTCTATGGCTAAACTAGGTTTTCTCCTTGTTGGATGTGGTATCTGACTCCACTGACGGGGTCCTATCTTTTGAAGTAGTTGTTGACTCCTCGGCCTTTGAGTTGCACTGTAGATCCTCCTTCGATGCCTCCATTCCTAAGCAGGGGATTTAAGAGTGGGATGAGTACGAGCGTACTCAACAAGTTCATTATAGGAAAGAGGTGTTTAATGCACTAGCTATAGCATTAGACCAGAAAGTCTAATACAAATGCAGGTTTCCATAATCATTTCTTCAAGAGGTTGATTTTATTCAGAAGAACTATGTCCGTCAGCCTTCACCGGTTTACTAGAACTTCATGGAGCTCCTTTCCGGCCGCGTTCGCAGTTCCATATCCCGGAACAGGGAGTGACAGGTCACGGTTCTTTACACTCGCGAGAGGTGTGTTGCTTTACCCATAAGAGATCTTAACCTTGGTGCCAACCGGGTGATCTTCCCGTCCACACTTCCTATGGTGTGAGGCCCGGTATAAGGTCTAGCCAATCATGTTCCTCCGCTACCTCGAACACCCACCCTTTGTTGCATGCCCCGACCACGGGTCCTCGCCGGTCCCATTATTCCCGTAATTTCAGGGTGGACCCCGACCACGACGACGATCCGGGACTCGTTAACCAAACTCCTTCGCCGGTAGCTGCAACCCATCATAGACCACATTACCGTGGGGAATTAGAAGGGGATCCCCACCCACCAATTGTTCCGCAAGCAGCAACCGTCTACGGTAAGCAACAGCTATACCGTGGGGAATTAGAAGGGGCTCCCCACCCACCAATTTCTCCGCAAGATACAACCGCTACGGTAAGCGCATCCGTTGATGAACGAGAGGTGGAAACACTTTTGACTACTCCGTCCCACTCCGGATCTTATGGTTAACACGGGTATTACGGCACAAGAATCACTGGCGACATTTGTTGTTTAATCCTAGATGGATATTAACCCATGCAATGGAACCTCCACCATATCAACACAATCCATGTTTCCATTGCCCACCACATAGTCATATTCATAGTTATGAAAATAGTGGTTTTTGATTTTTTATGCAATAGTGATAACCATAATACTTTGCAAGTAATTTGATAGAAATACTCAAATGGCATGAGCAAGTGATGAACTTGCCTTTCTTGACTTGCAAGATTATGCGGGCAAGGTCTTCGATACACAATAACTCCAAATTCTGAAATAGCAATCATCGTCCGGTAAGGACGATGTTTAAAAGATTGGCAAGGATGCAATAATGCATAAGAATGAGATGCAATCGCTCTAAGCGTGACCTAACCCCGATGAGTTGGGATCAGTGAGTTGTAATGATTGGTTCGGGGTGTGTTGCACTTTTAGAATGATTCACACACAAGGTTCTTATTCAGGTGTGATTACTTGGTATTATCAACATGTAGTTAATAGAGCATAATAATCAATTGAGCACACAAAGAATGATAATTGGCATAATATTAACAAGTAAAGAACAGTGGTCAGTTTAGTACTATATGGCATGGTTAATGATTAATTATCATATACTTCAAAAGAATAACTTTTGAAGAACATGTTCTTGAATAAAGAACAAGTATGATAAGTAGGTTGGTGGGGTTCTATGGTTGACTTTGGTTTCCACTGCTTCTGGAGTAAGTAGTAGATGGATCACAACAACGTTGGATTCATCGACACCTAGGGCTTGTAAGGTTAAGATAAGCCTAGGTATCTTGAGTAATTTAACATAAATAGTTGCTATCAAGGTTGGTTTACCTTGCTGATGATAGCTGGCTAGGGTTTATAGGTTCTTATAAACAGGGTTGGTGATTATTCTTTATTTACTTCAAAAGAATAACTTTTGAAGAACATACTTCTTAAGTAATAAGAAGTATATCAGTTAGGGTTGAGGTTGTCTAGGTTTTGCTACTGGATTCACTAAGTAAGAAATGATTGGCTCCTAAATAGGATGGTTCATAATTATGAAGTATTTGTAGGGTTCAGTGGACTATGGTTATGCAATGATAAATATTGGGCCTAGATGCTATTGGGGTTCATCACAATGGTGTGATGCTAAGCATGGATGAATAAGGATGATGATTTTGACAGTAGAAGCTAGGGTTTAAATTTGGTTGATCCTACTTGATCAACTAGGTTTAGTGATATGCATACATGGAATACTAAATTGCTAATGATAGGGTTCTACATTTTATGTGAACATATGTATGTCTTTTAGTTGCTATTTATGGCTCTAGGATTTGAAATAAAGTACCATGATCATCTGTTCTAACCTTGGTTTTAGGTTAGAAGTAAATTAGGGTTCACATGTAATAATGGAACTAGGGTTCCTAATTAATTTAGGGTTTTAGGATTCACCTAAAATTATGGAACTACTATTTCATGTATAATGGAACTAGAGTTTCCTAATTACCATTTAGTTCTTAAATTAATAACTTCATGATAAGGTTGAAGTTATTAATCACTTTATAATAAACATAAGATTGGATTTGGTATTTTATTATTTTTAAAGAATTAATAATTAAGGTAATTATTAATTAAGATTTTAAATCCTCCTAATAAGGATTTAATAAGTTAATAGTAAATGAGAATTAATTTTAATGTTTTCTTATTTACTTACTGGTTTTTATTTATTTTATAAATGTTTTCTTAATTTCTGAATTTTAATTGTATTTCAAATTTAAAGGAAAGGACTTAATTAACAAGTATTAAATAATTAAATTTTTATTGAGAATAAAAATTTCATATTATATTTTTATTGGATAGATCTTTCTTTTCTACGAATTTTGATATTTTATTTTTATTTTTCTGAGTTATTATGAATTTTACAAATTCATTTGAAGTTGCAGTAATTAAATAGGATTTGAATGAAAACATGTATCTGCTAAACCTACCCGGGCTACTCCTACCCACAGCCACTGGCTAGTGGGCCAGTGACCATGTCACACGCCACGATGGCGCCAACGTGGCATGGCTCACGGTGACTGATACGTCTCCAACGTATCGATAATTTCTTGTGTTCCATGCCACATTATTGATGTTATCTACATGTTATATGCACACTTTATGTCATATTCGTGCATTTTCTGGAACTAACCTATTAACAAGATGCCGAAGTGCCGGTTCTCGTTTTCTCGCTGTTTTTGGTTTCGGAAATCCTAGTAACGAAATATTCTCGGAATCGGACGAAATCAACGCAAAAGTTCCTATTTTCATCGGAAGCATCCGGAACACCCGGGAAGGACCGGAGGGGGCCACAGGGCCACCAAACCCTAGGCTGGCGCGGCCGGAGGGGGCCGCGCCGCCCTATGGTGTGGCCCCCTGTCAGCCCTCCTGCGCCGCCTCTTCGCCTATATAAAGCCCCCGGATCGAAAACCCGATACCAATTGACGAAACCCACGAAACCTGCCGGAGCCGCCGCCATCGCGAAGCCAAGATCCGGGGGACAGGATCTCTGTTCCGGCACCCTGCCGGAGCGGGGAAGTGCCCCCGGAAGGCTTCTCCATCGACACCGCTGCCATCTCCACCGCCATCTTCATCACCGCTGCTGCTCCCATGAGGAGGGAGTAGTTCTCCCCTGAGGCTGAGGGCTTCGCTGTAGCTATGTGGTTCATCTCTCTCCTATGTAGTTCAATACAATAATCTCATGAGCTGCCTTACATGATTGAGATTCATATGATGATGCTTGTAATCTAGATGTCATTATGCTAGTCAAGTGAGTTTTACTTATGTGATCTCCGGAGACTCCTCGTCCCACGTGTGTAAAGGTGACAGTGTGTGCACCGTGTGGGTCTCTTAGGCTAGATTTCACAGTAATCTTATTCACTGTTGAATGGCATAGTGAGGTGCTTATTTATATCTCTTTATGATTGCAGCATGTTGTATCACAATTTATCCATGTGCTACTCTAGTGATTTGTTATTAAAGTAGTTTATTCCTCTCCGCATGTGTGCAAAGGTGACGAGTGCGTGCACCATGTTAGTACTTGGTTTATGCTATGATTATGATCTCTTGTAGATTATGAAGTTAACTATTGCTATGATATATTGATGTGATCTATTCCTCCTACATATGCATGAAGGTGACGAGTGTGCATGCTATGCTAGTACTTGGTTTAGTCTGTTGATCTATCTTACACTAAAGGTTACTTAAACATGAGCATTATTGTGGAGCTTGTTAACTCCGGCATTGAGGGTTCGTGTAATCCTACGCAATGTGTTCATCATCCAACAAAAGTGTAGAGTATGCATTTATCTATTCTGTTATGTGATCAATGTTGAGAGTGTCCACTAGTGAAAGTGTAATCCCTAGGCCTTGTTCCTAAATACTGCTGAGTTACTACTCGCTTGTTTACTTGTTTTACTCGCGTTACTACTGCTGCAATACCACCACCATCAACTACACGCCAAGCACTTTTCTCGGCACCGTTGCTACTGCTCATATATATTCATACCACCTGTATTTCACAATCTCTTCGCCGAAC